>NW_028179527.1:0-16212 GCF_964030765.1 Micromesistius poutassou | reverse complement strand
GGGGGAGGAGCGGGACGGAGCGAGGGAGGGGGACCTCAAAAGATCAGCCTCGCTCACTCACTGTCAGAGTGCGGCCCGTGGCGTTAATAAAGCATCGCCTCAAACACGACGGGACGCGCGTGACGGACACACCTCTAAATAAAGGTGATGGACGCGGGGCGCACAGACACCGCCGTGTGGACCGAGATGTGATCCGTCCGTGGGCGTGAGGACAGAAGGGTGGTCTTCCTCAAGGAGATCCCAACCCACACAAAGCCACCTCAACGTCTGTGGATGAGCCCCTCTGATATCAACGGCACTTTTTCCTCTGTAACCAGTAGGACCAGTAGTAACCCGTTAAGCCTACAGCGCATGCCAGTGTGAGTGAAAACACTCTGGACGTACACAAATCAGTTTGGGAACGAGAGACATCCGATCCGTCGCCGGGGGGGGGATGTTTTTGTATTCGATGCGACGGTTTCGTACATCTCCAGTTACACGTTATTGCGTCTATAAGCTCTGCTCATGTCTCTCGATGGTGTTTTCCACACACAACAACCCACCACCTCCTCCAGAACCCCCCCCCCCCCCCAACCCCCCCGCCCGCCGGGCCAGCAGCGGAGCAGAAACAAAGGAGAAGGAGAGACGCGAGCGGGATAGAACCAGAACGCGCCAGAGAGGGAGCAGTAGTGCAGGAGAAGTCTGACAACATAGTTTCACACTTAGTGGAGTAATTAACTCAGAGGCAATTAAAACAAGGTGGAGAAGTGTGGCGCAGACACTGAAGCCGAGCCAGCCAATGGCGGGCCAGCACCCTGCGTCGGCGGGAGAGAGGACGGCGGCGGGCGGACAACCTCAGAGCATCTCCTCGTTTATTAGATCTCTCTGCTGGTCCGGTTCTGGCCCGTCGTCATGTGACTTAGCACCGGTGTCAACGGAAAGGAACACGGCAATTAATTCTGTTTATTACTAAAAATAAAGCGTCGTTACACAAAAACACCGCCGTACACACACCGACGCAGGTGTGGCCAAATGGCTTTTCTCCATTTGGAGTCTATTGCATTTTTCTACATTCTCAATTAAACCTCACCTCTGACACGCGGCAGCCATTACCGGGAGACATTATCGACGTGAACGGCCTATAATGCCTATAAGAGGATCTCTGGATGCATGAATGTATGCATGCATGTATTTCTGTCCGTGTGCATCCATAAAGACCGAGGATCCCGGCGAGGAGGTGTGACTGTGAGTAAGCCCGCAGTGACTCTACAAAAGCGAGGCAAATACTATTGAGTGTAAGCCCAGAAGAATATTCTTATTCTAAGCCACAAAAGCCTCCACAAGTTACAAGCACTGGAAACATCTAATTTACTTTAAGAGCAAAGCCAAAAATCCTTCTTGTGTCTTCAATCTCAGGGCTTAGGCTGTTACAGCTGCTATACACTAATGCACAGTGTAATTCCTGGGGAACAATACTCTGTGTGTGTGTGCTAGTGTGTGCGTGTTTGTGCTATTGTGCATGTGTGTGTGTGTGTGTGTGTGTGTTATTGTGCATGTGTGTGTGCGTATGTGTGTGTGTGTGTGTGTGTGTGTGTGTGTAAGTGGAGAGGGCAAAGGAGAGAGAAAGAATGTGTGAGAGTTCAAAAGAGGAACAGGAGGGTGAGAGAGGCCACATGTGTAAACTCACAATGTTGTTTATCGGGGTTGTGCGGATGAAGGCACGTTGTCGTACATTTCTAAAGACAGCCCATGTTTAGTCCACTCTTTTTATTATAATTTTTTTTTTTTTTTTAAACAAAGGCAAAATTGTGTTTACACTTTTTCCAAAAAAAAAAAATATATATATATCCCTGGCCCGGGCTCTCGCCTGCAAACCCGGGCTTCTTCTTCTTCAATGCTAATGCTTTCAAAGTGCACCATTGAAGATTGAAGTGTTGCCACCAGTGAAGTCCGTGTCCCCCCCCCTCCCCCAACCAGTTTCCTAAAGTCTGGTGGAAAACACATGTGTGTGTGTGTGTGTGTGTGTGTTTGTGTGTATTTGGTGGTAGTGGGTGGGTGGGGGGTGGGGGGGGGGGGGGGTCTGGTCAGCAGCTGCAGAGGTGACAGAGGGAACGCCTGCTCCAGGGCCTGTGGGTTCTGGTTCTTTCAGCTTCCATCTCTCCCCCCCCCTCTCTCTCTCTCTCTCTCTCCCTCTTTCTTTCTCTCTCTCCCTCTCTCTCTCTCTCTCTCTCTCACACAAACTACCTTTGCCATGGATCGCACGGCCACCCCTTCCTCCCCTCTCCCCCCCCCCCCCCACCGCCTCACCCACAACAGCACCCCGCTCCCGTCTCCCCCGTCTCCCCCCCCCTACCAACGCTCTGGCTGGGGGGAGAAGCACGACTAATGCAATTAGCCCCCCTCGGAGCACTTTTGTGTTGATGAATGGCGGGGGTCCGGTGGGCCGCTGGGCCGCCCGCCGCCCCGTTCCCGCGCTGCCGGATGCCGCGGTAAACAAGCCGCCGCCGTGACGTCACCCAAAAGGGGGGGGGGGGAGGGTGGCCTGCGCGCTAGCCTTTACATTCGCTCGTGTCGAGTGTGTGTGTGTGTGTTTGTAGGGGTTCCTACAGCTACAGCTGGGAGGAGCGTGTGTGTATGTGTGTGTGTGTTTACGTTACACACACACACACACACACACACACACACACACACACACACACACACACACACACACACACACACACACACACACACACACACACACACACACACACACACACACACACACACACACACAAAACATAACTCCACACCGTAAGGCCCTGAAAGATGCGGTCACTCCGGAATACCGGACACACTTCCTGGTAACCCAAACAGCTCACAGCTCAACAACACACCGGGTGGCCGGGGGCTTCCACCCCGCTCTCCGGCGCAGCGCAGCCTACGCAGCAGGGGGGTGTACGGTGTCACGACGCTCCGGACTCCACAGGACTTTCCAGGCGTGGAAGTTGTTGAAGATGTTTGCACTTTTACTCTCAAGTGCTATTAAGGGATACCTGGAGTTCCCTGTAGTTAAATGTGACAGCCTCAAGTATCGCATTCAAATGGGTGTCAATGACCAAGGGGCACACTTTAGGACTTTTGGGGAAGGGGTTGGGGGGTGGTGGGGGGGTGGGGGGCACAGGAATTAACTCCTTGCTGCTAAGTAATTGCCCGCTCTAATAGAAACAAACCAAGTCCGGCCTTCCAGGGCTTATCCCTCCCATTCAGCGGCCCTGTGCCTCTCTCTCCGGCCACCCGCTGCACGCTGGGCCGCTTTAAGAGGCTGTGAGTCGGGGGCGGGGGGGGGGGGGGGGCATTGTCTCAGACTAGAGCCATTTCCTGCACATCAGTGGGGGGAGAGCCCAGTGCCGTGCTATGGGGGGGGGGGGGTGTTTTACACTTCAGGCCGAGGAGGAGGAGGAGGAGGAGGTGGTGGAGGGGGCGGGAGCGTGGGGGTGGGGGGGTGGTGGGGGGGGGGGGGTCGTTTCAAGTCCACAAGCCACCCCCGCCCCCCCCCTCCCTCCTCTTTTTTTGCCTTTGTTCCTCAGTGGCTGAGTTCGCACTCTGGGGAGTGTGACTCTCTTTCACGCGGCAGGTTGGCAGGGTGACAGGGGAACGGCGCAACCCCGACTTACTAATAACATTCAGCAGAGAGAGAGAGGGCTCACTCACAGGTTTCAGGTGTTGTGAAGGAGGAAACTGGCAGCCATTTTACACTTTGAAATGGCTCAGTGGAAAAAAAAAAAAAAAAAAGAAAAAAAAAGAAAAAAAATTCTATTGGGACAAAAGTGAGTTTTAATTGAAAAACGTGTAAACCCCCCACAACACCTGAATGATTTACATGCGAAAAAAACCTCCCAACAGCCCCCCCACCCCCCCCATTATTTTAGCGTCCTAGTTTATATTAATAAACAATTCCTTACTTCGAACAGAGTTGGAAGACATTGTATCCCCAAGCTTCCACCCGGTTTGCCACTACCAAATAATAAAAATTTACTCGCTCTATATAAACGCATAGAGCAGGCTGTTGCATGCAAGCAGAGAGAAGTGAAATGTCCAATTAAACCGCCCACAATATCCCAACCACAAAGTATATCTCCAAGGTAAAATAAAGGCTTACACACTCCCAAATATAAATACATATATATATATATATACATATATATATATATATATATATATATATCATCATAAATTACATTTGACAACTCTTATCCATCATAAAGCAGACGTTATCATTTTAAGGATGACAAGAACTGTGCATCCACACTATAATGAATGTATCTTGATTGTGACGTATATCAGCGTGCACATATTAGAACGTATGTACATTTACATTTAGGGCATTTAGCAGACGTTTTTTTATCCAAAACGGCTTACAATAAGTACATTTGTCCAAAGAAATAGAAACCACAATAAATCTCTGTGGGTACAGTGAGGATGTTCAGTACAATGTAGTGCACGTGGAACTGCTCAAATTAAGTTTGCAAAAAGGAAAGGTGAAAGAGAAGAGCATGATTCGTATGAGACTAGGTTCATAAGCTCACCTGATCCGCCAAACTGACTGCTGGCGAGAGTGATGGGGCGGTTCTTGCCATTGGCCACAGGAGGAGCGAACATCTACGAGAGAGAGAGAGAGAGAGAGAGCAACGCTGAGTAACAAAGCACAGCAAGACCCGCTTCACACATCCTATTTTTACTAGTATGCGAGATCACATTCTTTTGTGGTTATTTCTATGTGACGTTAACAAGTCACATGGAAATAACCAGTGATCGCTTGCTCTTATCTTATGATAAAACATTACAGTAATCAAAGTAAATGTAGTAGATTTGAAATAACACAACAGCCAATTACTATTTCATATTGAATATTCTTCAAAAGTACATATCATTACATTGATCAATAAACATCAGGTTACAATTCCTCACATAATGCCTTTTTTAAACAGCATATTATTTAAGCCATATATCATTCATAATCTACTTCTAAATTCTTGCATGGTTAACTAAATTTTGGCACAAACTGCAAGGTTTAAGTCTTATTATGTATACCACAAACCAATACACCAAAACAGGAACAATATTACAGACACCAGTGTGAGATTATTAAAAAAATTGTAAAGTCTGTCTTGCTAAACCTAAGACTAATTTAAGCTTATTGTTATCATTTTTTTTAAACCCTTCAACAAATAAATTTGGAAGTATCCCACTCATGTTGGTTTTGCCCATTTATGTGCCAAGTAATAAAAATGATGATAGTAATAATAACGGTACTAATAATGATAGGCCTCTCAGACTAGCTACCATTTCAAAACTCAAAGAAAAGGCCATTTGTTGGAGCAGTGCTACCTTTCTCACTCATTTATCAATGTCACGTTTAAACTTCACAGCTGCTGATACAAATTGGCAGCTGATCAATCTAAGGACCCACACACACACACACACACACACACACACACACACACACACACACACACACACACACACACACACACACACACACACACACACACACACACACACACACACACACACACACACACTTCCCTGCTCCAAAGGAACTAAAAACAAGCACCTCCTGCAAACTGTTTTTCCACGGGCCCTGGTTTTGGATGGAGTATTGTAGCGCTAAGTTTAAGTGTGGCCAAAACGACTAGCAGGTTTCCTTCACCAGTATAAAAAGCACTATGGTGACAACAGCCATAGCCTGAACACTAGATTAAAATGTTGACGAGTGTCGGAGTGTCCCCATCCACACACACACACCATCAGGCCATCAGGCTTAGATGAGCAAAGTATTGCATTTACTACTTTTGTACCAACAACACTAAAGTCTCGGAGGCCTCCGACTCTGCTGACAAACAATTCCTTCATTGGGATTCATGGCTTAGAATTAGAGATCGGTTCCACGTATGCAATAATTATCCATAAAGGACTATTTTGTCTTGCCAAGCCATTCAATTTATTCAAAACACACCATTAGAGAGAAAACCCTGACTAGGCTCCTTTGGGCCTGGGAGACGTGGATGTCAATGAGCTCAACAAAGGCTTTAGAAACAAATGAAAACAGAGGTAAATAAAAAGACAGACAGTGAATGCAACCCAGGACTGCTCTGGAGAGGATATCTGGAGAGTACAACGAAGGGCATCTCAGAGATAATCATCCACCATCAAAATGGGTTTAGCAGGGGAGAGTAAGCAAAAGAAAAACATAGAAAGAAAAACAACAAACAAAATAAATTTATCTCCTATGGGTAGATCACATTTACACGCTTTTCAGTATTTTTTTTTACGAGTTGTTCCGCCTCGATCGTACCGATCCACCCTCCGAAAAAGGACCAAATAAACAAACAAACCAACAACAACAAAAAAAAGGAATGAACAAAAGCAACAGAGAAAACGAGTTCTACCGTCCTGTGTTTTCCACATGCTCTTCTGTTTGTTTATATTCTTATCGACGGGCTAACCGTACTAAATATGGACTGAGATTAGAAGGCCTGTATTTGCATTGAGTCAATAATCAAGTTCCATTTCTCTACAATCTTTGCAAACACGCATGCATTTCTCCATAATCTCATGCACTATCCGATGATCAGTGGGAGATCAAGAGTTGGTCTATATTAATGAAATATTGATGATGTGGATTAGGGAGATAGTCAAGTATTGGGAGTTTGATCCTTCTCATACTGAGCTGTATAGATTGTTTGTTCCTTAAAGGCTGACCCAGGATTCTTAATGAGATGAAACCTTTAATAAAAAAATAAAGTCTACCTAATGGGTGATGATATCCAAATCCAATGATTCATTCTCAAATAGTTTTAGTGATTGTATACTGCTGAATATACTGAAACATGAATTCCATCTCATCGTGATCGATAGGCACAAAATGATAATGGAATATCATTTTGTTCATATCACCCAGCTTGAGTGGGCACTTTATTGCCAAATGAAAGGGATTTTGTTTGAGCTCTGTATCATCAATTTAACCAATACACCTAAAATACAGATTTTTCTGTCCATAAATGTACTGTGATCAGCCAGCAAGATTAAACCATTATCCATGCTTCATATCATTATACAACAAAATGGATGGCTTTACTCATTGCCAAGCTTGTGTAATTATCTGTTGTTAAAATTGATCAATTAAACTGGCTGAAAATGTGTCCCGTTATTTTAGGTTCTTTGACCGCCAGCCCACCTCCCAACAATGACTAGACCAGTGGCTGTGCCCTCCTCTACCTCTACCCTGAAGCCGGTGATCCTCACCCCCCCCCCAATGCCACCCAGAGCACCCAGGCCACGTTCAGCCCGCTCTCTTACCGCACTGAAATCCAGGAGGTCGTTGAGTTCCTTGTCTGTCCCAACTGCAGCCATTCTGTGCTGCTGCTTCTCGTTCATGCCCTTTAGTCTCTAATAAACCCTACGAGAGAGATTTGCAGATACCGTTTTTTTAATGGAACTAGCGACAAAAATAAATAAATAAAATAAAAACACGTTAATGTGTCTTAAAAGGAAAAAAAAAAATGAGTAGCACAATACTGCAGATATCAAGCATCATGAGCATGTCCTAGAACTAAAAAAAAACGTTTTGACTGAGATTGGCCATGTAGAAGATCTGTTTTTGTATGCCATTAGTTTATGCCATTACAGAATTATGGCCGTGGTTAAAAGCTACTAGATCCAAGATTTGTTTCCATAATTTACAAATGCTCTTTAAACCATAACATTTTAAACCAGCATTATCAACGCCATGCCTAGACAAATAACATTCATTTTTGAGACCATGCACTATAAAATAATTATGAATCACTGCATTACAAAGTTCGTCTAATACAAGGCCTGAATCAGTATTGCTTGAACAACAGAACTGAAAAATAGACATTTGAGCATTAACATTTATTTTTGCATGTCTACCCAACATGCTGATCCCACTAAAACATAGCCTTTCAAAAAGGTTGTGTGGAAAACAAACTGACAAGAAGAGATTAATACACAGCCTGTAGTCAAAACGCAAGGCAATCACTTAAAAGGTGTCTTAATGTTTGCGTTTCAGGCAAATAACACAACTTAACGTCAGTCATAATCTACTAGACAAAACAAAAAGAAGGCAATACATTCACAATTACATACATAATTGGAACTATTGTTAGCCCAAGGAAATGGGGTGGTGAGAGGCAGAAATGATGGCTGTATGCAAACACTTTATTCCTAAATTACCATATGTCAACTCTGACGGAATCTTGTCAAATGACACAGGAAGCGTGAACACTGGATTTACCCTGTGTTTTGCATTCCAAACGAGAGCCTGGGGCCGCTCTGTGATGCTGAGCAGTGTGGCTCTGCCTGCCTCACACTGCATGGAAGTGAACGGAGGAATAAAGGCACTCGGACGCCAACAGGTGGTGTGCTTTTACAGTCTCTCTCTGTGTGCTAGCGTTACCACAAATGCTCGTTGGTAAAAAAAAAAAAAAAAAAATTGTTTACGTAAATAAATAAAACCCTCTCAATTTTGGAGTTTAGCGGTAATGGTGTGTTTGTGACCCTTTTTTTTTTTATTAAATATAATTCTCCAAAAACGAAGCACATGAAAAAACATGGCCCTTCGTGAAGTCAGTCTAGCTTTGGCATGGAGCTCTGTGAATTTATCTAACCTTGAGACAGGGCATGAAGTGGGCAAACAAAACGTATAGCCCTAAGTGTATAAATAGTACACTTGCATTTCCACACGTAAGGGTAACGTAGACGATAGAGGACACAAATTTAGGCCAAAGCCTCAATCTCAAAAAAAATCGGGACGGATCTATTAGTTGAAATATCATGTTTCTAATTTGTGTGAATGGACAAACGTCATGTGTGGACGTTTAGAGGGACATGGAAGAAGGTAGCCCTTGTCACTCAATTAAAACATAAAGGGCAATGCACCTTCCACAAAGAAGGCTGTGCCTCCAATAAGACACACAGAAGTGACTTTATTATCTCATCTTGGGAATTTGGGGCAAATCTTATCACTGGCCTAATAGGTAAATTTGCTGCCAAATGAAGTTTTTATATTGAAAAGGGAATGGAGCATGGTTTTGTCTGATAGTTCTCTGCCCAGTAAAATAAGATAAATAAAATAAAATACAAATAAGCGGGGACAATGAATGGACAGTGTGTTAATAAGTGTCTCTGAGGTGTTATTACAGTTGTAACAATGGCAGCAGGCTGTCCATGCCCGCCTCAGCAGTACATGGGCTAATCAACAGTTGCTAAAAGAAAAAAAATCGACCTAGCACAAAGACATTGATGTAAAACCACCGAAGCCCCGTTTCTAAACGTGTCCGTCCATCACTGACCACATGTTTAGCAGTCCATTAAAGCGTAAATATTGGGACGTGAGAAGTGGATTATTCCAGCTTGACGTCCAGATAGTGACGATTACTGTGTGTATGTGTCACGGTGACACTATCAAACGATGCCCACATCACTTTAAACAAATGTGTAAAACCCAGAGGTGTGGCATGGTATAAGTGCAGGTTTTTAAACGATGCTGCATGTCGTGGGGCTGTCTCTGCTCGGGGTCTAAGTTGTGCATTAAAGAGAGTTCAGTGGAGATGGTGGGGGTGGGGGGATGAGGAATTTCCTGCCAAATGTGCAATAAAATAAAAGTCTAGCCAGTGACCAGACACTTCCATAGAGGACTGTTTTAAAAGGCCATGTTCCGCGTTAAAGAACCCGTTTGTTTGCAGTCCCATCTTAACACAAGTACATATTTTAAAGTTTTTTTTAATGGAAAAAAAATGACAGACTACTCTTTAATCTAACAACGTTGGGCTTGTTTCTGTACATTGTGTAGCAGGCTAGGCTAGTGCGGGAGACGCACGGGCAGCAGCGGAGCGGGGCTCGCTGTGGACCGGGGTTAGAGGAGTCTTTAGCAGGACAAAGGAGTGCTTTGCCCCGGGTCCGTGATCGATGGAGACCAGCGCACACTGGGGCTCCTCGAACCAGACACTAACTCACATCCCCCGCTTTAAAACACACATTCCCAAAAGTTTTTCCTCGCAGGTCGTCAAAATAAATGGCAACGAAACACTTCACAAAAAAAATCAATGGCTAACTTCACACGTAAACAGGTTGCAAAATGATTTCTTTTACCTTTTTCTCTTTAGATGTGTGATATCCAACAGAAAAAGAAAAGCAGACTCGCAGGGGGAAAAAACATAAAACTTCAAGAGAATTTCGACCTCAGTGCATGAAACACCTCGGATCACAGTAGTGTCTTCGTGATGCCCCCGTCCGCCCGCTTCTCGTCCCGCCGCCACGTGTTGGACACAACGGAACAAGTCTGTGTGCAAACAAATCTATTATATTTACTAATCTCTAAGCGTCTTCCTTTTTGTTGTTACAATTGAGATGATTTCATTCTTCTCGCAGACATCTTCACCACCTCCGTCCACATTGTCAGACGCAACCACGTATCCCTCCGCACCGGAGCGAGGGCCTCGAAGCCAGCGGTGTCCAATTTCAAATGCCGTTCACTAGACAAGCTATAACGTACGGAAAAATGTGTATTCGGGTATTTCCAGGAGAAAAATAGATATAATATTCCTACGTTTAAGATTGGAATTCTTAACTCGCACGGCACACCTCAAAATAGAAACGAGCTTGGGCACTAAGTCAACCAGCGGAAGGTTATAGCAAGAAAGTTAGCCGTAGCCTGGTGAGATGGAACGATATATGCAAAGGATTTAAGCCAATGAAAAAACGAGAACACCTAACTGACAACTCAGCCAGCAAATAGCCGCGAAGGCATCTTTGACCCGCCCCTAGCTTGACGCTCACTTTCCCTGTGTGCTTGGGAGGGGGGCTGCGAGGGGCTTCAATGTGCCCGCTGACATCATTTTAATTATTTGGTTTGTGTGACTTCCTGTAACGTTTTTTTAAACGTACGTAGGATCGCTTAAAATGTGAGTTATTGGCAAAGAAACCGCATTCAAATGAAACTCTAAATGGGATGGCGATTTGTATTTCTGAAATATAACCGCATTCGACATTGGAGTTGGATTGTCTTTCCTTGGAAATGCTTCTAGCCCTACTTACATGACCCTGTAAAACCCTCTATTTGGTTGTATTACGGATAATTAGAGCATATGACTGCTGTAAGTAATGGACAAGTCTGAAACAATTGACTCATTGTAAATAGACAGTACACAATACTACGTTTAATCTTGTTTTATTGCTTTTTTTTTTGCAGTCCCAATTTCAACATTGAAGAACTAAGGTCGCATCTAAAAGAGTTTTGCAAATTAGAAGTAAAGGCCATCACATGTCAATTGGGCAGTAACAAATCACGCAAAAACGGAAGAAAATCTCACTTTATCGTCAGAAAATGCACGCTGTTTTCAACAGTTGTAGCGTTCAAAATATGTTTATGTCTGTGAAACTACAAACCAACGCAGCCTTGGTAACTGTTCTTGCTCCAGAAGTGAGTGTATGGGGAGGGAAACCAAAGACTATAGGATCACAGAGTAGAGGATCATAACATAGGCAGTGTGGGGGGAGGGGAGATGAGGAGGTGATAGAGTGAGGGAGAGAGAGAAAATAGTTGGAAGACACCGGAAATGCTGGATCATCATCCAAAATATGTCTTTAATACTTACCGGCTGTGTTGATAAAGCTTTCCAGATAGAAAGATAAGCTTTACATTTCAAGTGTGTGGCGATGCAATACACGGTTGAATAAAAATACCAATAGAAAGTGATTCATGTTCTTGTTTGCAACGTCCAAATTATATCTATGATGTGGTTCACATTAAAATAATAAGAACATATTTGTATAATAATATATTTATATCATAATTATTAACTAATCCACTAACTAATTATTATCTAACCTATACAATTTAAGCATTTTAATGATCCTACTCCATGTTGTATGAGGTCCAACAGCCTTCTAAAACAGCCGCACTATAACAATATCTCAAATCAATGAAATACACAATATCTGAACAACAACCACTATAATGTAGACGTCACGGCGACATCTACCACAGAACGTGAGACACCGTTCGACCCCTTGTGTAGAGTCAGAACCATGGCGCTGAATTAAAGTGATCTTATCACAGTAAGAACACGAAAAGGGATGCTAAGGCGATGTCAACATAACTATTTTTCAAATTAACACATCACACCATGCTCTAATGCGCCAATCTGTCCATTTGCACTGGGGCCACCAGCGGTGGGGGGATTAGCTGTCGATAGGACATATAGGTAAATAATCTGATGGCGGTCCCCCGGGCAAGGAAAAAAGCTCAGCCTCAGAACATTAATTAGTTTCATGGACTGTCTTTGGAATGTAATGGGGTTAGTGCTTGGAACAAATGCACATATGGGCAATAAATACCTTTACAAGCTCACCACACACATGCACCACAACAACAACAAAACAGGAACACACACACAACCACACACACACACACACACACACACACACACACGTACACACACGTACACACGCACACACACACACACACACACACACAAACAGGATACTCAGAAGAAAATTAATCTAATAGACAGCCTCAGAATAATCAAACAAATCAAAGAAAGGCCATCATCATCGCTTTCATCTGACGTCTTTCTGAAGTCCTTTTATTAAGACATGTGCTCATCAAAAGACCTCACGTAATCGGTTAAATTTAACATCTGTTTCGGGAAATGAACTTAAAACCTAAAATCAGAAGAAGGAAACCTAAATGTTTTTTTGTGCGACTCTGTATTTTCCACAGTCGACGCCGGGCTTTGGGTAAGAATAGTGCTGTTGTCAGTATTAGCAATGAGGCTTGTAAGCTCTCCAAGTAGTTTGTAGTAACAGCTGGGTCTGACATGGAGAGCATGTACGAGGGCAGGCTGCAGAGAGGGAGGGGGTGGCTGGAGGAGACCGAGAAGGTAAAACAATACCGAGCCTCAAACCCGATGAACACCAAGCGCATTCAGACCATCCAACGCCAAAGGATGAGACGAATGTCCGCCACAAAGCAAGCCAGCCCTTGAGATAGAAAAACCCAACGATTCAAAAAAAAAAAAAAAAATGTGGGCCATTTTCTAAAGCTGCTGAGATTTGTTTTGTTTAAGAACATATGGTCACACATGTCTACGGAGGGATGGTTCTCAGTTCCTTGCGTATCACTGAATGAGCTATTTTTACACAGCATTCCTCTTTGTGATGTGTTGGTTCAGGTTTTGGGTGGCTCAATAAAATAAATAGTGGTAGAGCATCAAAATCAAAAGCTTGATATATATATTTTTTAATGTTTCTATCATTTTCGCCCCAACAAGATTAAATTAAATGTACAGTGAGAGGACATCGCGACATCAAGATATAAAGACATCGAGGTATCACGATATTAAGACATCAAATCATTATCGAAACCCTGATTGAAACGGTCCTGGAAATCTCCGGGCTCGTGGTCGACACGCGGCGACCATGTGGGGATGGGACCACATGCTACCTCAGAGCTAGCAGCAGCAGCAGCCTCATCCACAACATGGCAGCGATCACAACACACAAAAACACCAACATGTCAGCCATAACCTCTGAGCACATCTCCGGCACGACGGGCAGCCCTACAAAGGACAGGGGAATGGATCCTGCCACATATGCCCTCGCCCGTTCCTCCGAGCCATCCCGCGCCTCATATCTGTAATTAATGACAGATGCACATGGAAAATTAGCATATGTTTGGCACATTGGTGCTAATCGGTCATACATTTGTGCATATTAATGAAATATTTATCTATGTACATATCTTTAGGAATACATCAATTCACACGAGAAACAACAGCGTGTGCTTAAGTGCGTGGTAATTGTATAATCCTGCTCAGGATTTTGGTTCATAATGAATTTGTGTCTTTGAACTCGATACAAAGAGCTTTGTCTCACATCTTTAATCCTACTTAGGGTTTTGAATGCGAGCTACCTGCTTTAGATCACACCTTTCACACCGAGTGATTGTAACAGGGTGCTCAGTGTTAAAGACATCTATATATAAAACAGTAATTCAGTCGCACAAGCTAAACTTCATCATTCACAGATATAAATAATAAATTATGCACAAACTCTCTGACACACAAACAAACACACACACGCGCACACACACACAAACGCACACACACACACACACACACACACACACACACGCACGCACACACACGCACACACGCACACACACACACACACACGCACACACACACAGGGCAGGCTGCCCACCTCCCGCCACACAGAGCCCCCCTCACAGTCAATTGCCTGTAATGGTGGAGGCTTAGGTCTGGTTGGGGGAAGGGCAGAGAGGTACATAGGTTTCTGATCAGACCAGAGGAAAACTAGGCCAAGACCGACAATCCCCTCTCCTCCACCCTCAACACTAGCCCCCTACCCAGGCACCGCAACTTGTTACGGGGGCTACCGCCGTCGCCATAGCGCCCATGTCCTGAGCAAAGGGGGGGGGGGGGGGGGGGGGAGGGGGTGACGACCACGACCAAAAAAAACCTCCGTTTTTTGACCCGCAACGCGTGTGTGTGTTTAAAGCCATAAAAGCTTCACGTTGCCTGGTCGTGATTCACACACACACCGGCAGCTCCACTCTGGAGGCGAGCGGCCAATGGGAGCCAAGGGGCTGGGGGGGAGCAGGAGAGGACGGATTGATAGTGTTGGCTGACTGCCCGCGCTCTGGGTCTATCTGTGTTGAAAAGGGAGGAGACAGGGGGGGGAGGGGGGGCGGGGGGGGGGGCTGAGGGGGTGCGGGGGTGTGGGGGGTGGGGGGGGGGGGGGGATCTATCTGTTGTGGTCTCTGTGCTCATGATAAACTCACTCCTTATTACGGCCCGGGCGCTGTGGAGCAAACAGGCTCAGAGCACCACTCCCAGCTTGTTAGGCCACGGCAGAATGTGCAGAGGGAGGATGCTGGGGGTGATTTAAACAAGGCAGTAATCCACAAGGTTAGGCGGGAAGGAAGGAGGAAAAACATCTTCCCTCGCCAGAGTGTTGGAAAACACCAAACACAAGAGCAATTGTTTTCAGAGTGTATAAAGTCAACAGGCCTGTGCTACAATAAGAACTCAAACACGGCCCGAAAACATCGCTATCTGGAAGGACAGAGGGAACCCAGAGGTCCACATAATCTCAGCCAAACTAAGTCCACAAGCTGTGTTCCCCCTCGCCCTGGACCCTAATTCCCACAGTCCTATGGAGGCTAAAGTTGAGTTTAAAGGGATTGACCGTGGCTCTATTCAACCCATGAATATGGAAACGCTCACAAAGAGGAGCACACATGTTGCAGACACATTCAGACACTTGCATGTGCACGCACGCACGCACACGCACGCACGCACACACGCGCACGCACACGCACACACGCACAAACATACACACACACACACACACACACACTCAAACACATACACACAAACAAACACACGCAAACAAACACATACACACAAACACACACAAGTGATCATGATCATTTAGCCACACCATTTGAACCACAAAGAACAACAACCGCAGTCTCATTTAACGCGGCCCTTTCCCCAGACACCGTCGGCCTTGGGTCCGTCTGGTGAGTTTTATGGGATTCCTCTCTGCCATCTTGAGATCCCATCACTGTACGGTTCTGGTAGGGGCTGGGTTGCCCCCGTCTCTCTGCCAGCCAGGCCACCGCGCCGAGGTGCACCAACCAGAGACGCAGACTTCCTGTTCTTCAGACTCAACCTCAGAACCAGACCGTGCGAGAGAGAGAGAGAGAGAGAGAGAGAGAGAGAGAGAGAGAGAGAGAGAGAGAGAGAGAGAGAGAGGAAGAGAGAAAAAGACGCATACACACATACACAAACATAGACACACTGCCGAAGAACATATGACCACCAGTATAAAATTATCATTTGACATTTTTCAGGTTCAGAGAATCTAAATGGAGATCAAGGACCAAAAATTATTCGTCAGCATTCTTGACGACCAAAAAATCGGTTTATAAAATGCATTATGTCGTAACATATTATCGTAGTCTCTGAACAATTATCTCATGGCATGGTGTAAAAGTGTCTTGGAAAAACAGAAATGATAAAAAAAAAAAAGATATATTTTTACAACACAGTGGCTTTATATGAAGTGGAATGTGTCATATGATAACAATCAGATCAGGGGTGAATTGACTCTAAATCAATTGAAGTAGGCATGTCAGGG
>NW_028179528.1:0-7427 GCF_964030765.1 Micromesistius poutassou | reverse complement strand
GGGGACTAGTAAACTACTAGTGGGGACTAGTAAACTATTAGTGGGGACTAGTGAACTACTGGTGGGGACTAGTGAACTACTAGTGGGGACTAGTGAACTACTGGTGGGGACTAGTAAACTATTAGTGGGGACTAGTGAACTACTAGTGGGGACTAGTGAACTACTAGTGGGGACTAGTAAACTACTAGTGGAGACTAGTGAACTAGGAGTGGGGACTAGTGAACTACTAGTGGGGACTAGTAAACTACTAGTGGAGACTAGTGAACTACTAGTGGGGACTAGTGAACTACTAGTGGGGACTAGTAAACTACTAGTTGGGACTATATAAACTACTAGTTGGGACTAGTGAACTACTAGTGGGGACTAGTAAACTACTAGTGGGGACTAGTGAACTAGGAGTGGAGTTCTGCAGAAGAGCTGCAGGCTGCGTGGAGCACAGCCCACCCCCGACGGAGAGGGCCGGCTCTGTGTTCACTCTCCTCCTCACCCACTAGTGAGCACCAGTCTGTGGGTCTAAGCTGGCTCACTCCTCACCCACTAGTGAGCACCAGTCTGTGGGTCTAAGCTGGCTCACTCCTCACCCACTAGTGAGCACCAGTCTGTGGGTCTAAGCTGGCTCACTCTCCTCCTCACCCACTAGTGAGCACCAGTCTGTGGGTCTAAGCTGGCTCACTCTCCTCCTCACCCACTAGTGAGCACCAGTCTGTGGGTCTAAGCTGGCTCACTCTCCTCCTCACCCACTAGTGAGCACCAGTCTGTGGGTCTAAGCTGGCTCACTCTCCTCCTCACCCACTAGTGAGCACCAGTCTGTGGGTCTAAGCTGGCTCACTCTCCTCCTCACCCACTAGTGAGCACCAGTCTGTGGGTCTAAGCTGGCTCACTCTCCTCCTCACCCACTAGTGAGCACCAGTCTGTGGGTCTAAGCTGGCTCACTCTCCTCCTCACCCACTAGTGAGCACCAGTCTGTGGGTCTAAGCTGGCTCACTCTCCTCCTCACCCACTAGTGAGCACCAGTCTGTGGGTCTAAGCTGGCTCACTCTCCTCCTCACCCACTAGTGAGCACCAGTCTGTGGGTCTAAGCTGGCTCACTCCTCACCCACTAGTGAGCACCAGTCTGTGGGTCTAAGCTGGCTCACTCTCCTCCTCACCCACTAGTGAGCACCAGTCTGTGGGTCTAAGCTGGCTCACTCTCCTCCTCACCCACTAGTGAGCACCAGTCTGTGGGTCTAAGCTGGCTCACTCTCCTCCTCACCCACTAGTGAGCACCAGTCTGTGGGTCTAAGCTGGCTCACTCTCCTCCTCACCCACTAGTGAGCACCAGTCTGTGGGTCTAAGCTGGCTCACTCCTCACCCACTAGTGAGCACCAGTCTGTGGGTCTAAGCTGGCTCACTCCTCACCCACTAGTGAGCACCAGTCTGTGGGTCTAAGCTGGCTCACTCCTCACCCACTAGTGAGCACCAGTCTGTGGGTCTAAGCTGGCTCACTCTCCTCCTCACCCACTAGTGAGCACCAGTCTGTGGGTCTAAGCTGGCTCACTCTCCTCCTCACCCACTAGTGAGCACCAGTCTGTGGGTCTAAGCTGGCTCACTCTCCTCCTCACCCACTAGTGAGCACCAGTCTGTGGGTCTAAGCTGGCTCACTCTCCTCCTCACCCACTAGTGAGCACCAGTCTGTGGGTCTAAGCTGGCTCACTCTCCTCCTCACCCACTAGTGAGCACCAGTCTGTGGGTCTAAGCTGGCTCACTCCTCACCCACTAGTGAGCACCAGTCTGTGGGTCTAAGCTGGCTCACTCCTCACCCACTAGTGAGCACCAGTCTGTGGGTCTAAGCTGGCTCACTCCTCACCCACTAGTGAGCACCAGTCTGTGGGTCTAAGCTGGCTCACTCTCCTCCTCACCCACTAGTGAGCACCAGTCTGTGGGTCTAAGCTGGCTCACTCTCCTCCTCACCCACTAGTGAGCACCAGTCTGTGGGTCTAAGCTGGCTCACTCTCCTCCTCACCCACTAGTGAACACCAGTCTGTGGGTCTAAGCTGGCTCACTCCTCACCCACTAGTGAGCACCAGTCTGTGGGTCTAAGCTGGCTCACTCTCCTCCTCACCCACTAGTGAGCACCAGTCTGTGGGTCTAAGCTGGCTCACTCTCCTCCTCACCCACTAGTGAGCACCAGTCTGTGGGTCTAAGCTGGCTCACTCCTCACCCACTAGTGAGCACCAGTCTGTGGGTCTAAGCTGGCTCACTCCTCACCCACTAGTGAGCACCAGTCTGTGGGTCTAAGCTGGCTCACTCTCCTCCTCACCCACTAGTGAGCACCAGTCTGTGGGTCTAAGCTGGCTCACTCTCCTCCTCACCCACTAGTGAGCACCAGTCTGTGGGTCTAAGCTGGCTCACTCTCCTCCTCACCCACTAGTGAGCACCAGTCTGTGGGTCTAAGCTGGCTCACTCTCCTCCTCACCCACTAGTGAGCACCAGTCTGTGGGTCTAAGCTGGCTCACTCTCCTCCTCACCCACTAGTGAGCACCAGTCTGTGGGTCTAAGCTGGCTCACTCCTCACCCACTAGTGAGCACCAGTCTGTGGGTCTAAGCTGGCTCACTCTCCTCCTCACCCACTAGTGAGCACCAGTCTGTGGGTCTAAGCTGGCTCACTCTCCTCCTCACCCACTAGTGAGCACCAGTCTGTGGGTCTAAGCTGGCTCACTCTCCTCCTCACCCACTAGTGAGCACCAGTCTGTGGGTCTAAGCTGGCTCACTCTCCTCCTCACCCACTAGTGAGCACCAGTCTGTGGGTCTAAGCTGGCTCACTCTCCTCCTCACCCACTAGTGAGCACCAGTCTGTGGGTCTAATCTGGCTCACTCCTCACCCACTAGTGAGCACCAGTCTGTGGGTCTAAGCTGGCTCACTCTCCTCCTCACCCACTAGTGAGCACCAGTCTGTGGGTCTAAGCTGGCTCACTCTCCTCCTCACCCACTAGTGAGCACCAGTCTGTGGGTCTAAGCTGGCTCACTCCTCACCCACTAGTGCACAGTTGTTGTTGTTGTTGTTGTAGGTCAGTGCTGTCAATCTGGATCAACATTACACACACAGTAATTGCATCTGACAGCCTGTATTCTGGAGCCGGAGGAATATACTTACTGCCCTTATTACCTTGTTAGGTGCATTTATCAAATAAACAATATTAGACGGATTATAATGTTATGTTGCTCTTCTCCAAAGCTGACAGGCTGTCATGGCTTTAATCATTTGGTCACGTTTTAGATTGGCTTAACAAATTTAAAAGTTAATGGAGTGAGTTGAGCCTGGATGATACGATAATAATGTGTATTTTATCAAATCAATTAAAGTAATATCATATTGCTGAAGCTAATGGGTTCATGCTGGTTGAGAACAGGACCATATCAGAATAGTCTTTTATGTTGGTTATTCCCTTCATATTTATTGCTTTTAGTTACAGCATATTTACTTGTGGACTTGTATAAATATACATACAAAGTAGTTTATTTATTACTGGCTATATCCTAAAAACTCGATGTACAAGAATTGACTTGTACATCAATTCTTGTACACATCACATTGCCAGTCCTTGAAGTTGTCTCTGTTATTGTTTATATGTGAAACCCCCTTGTGTAAAACAACACACAGGCCTATAAACTGGAATACAGTAAGTATAGTTGACCTCCTTTTCTCTTTTGAAACACTCCCAAAATGCGATCTAGTGCACCATGGGTGACTCCCAGGACAGTGACGAAGACCTCGTCTCCCTCCCCGACCCCGTGGCGTCTGCTCCTCGCTCTCAATGGTCGGCTCAGCTGTCCGCCCTCCCGCCCAGACTGCTGCACAGCCTCATGGCCTTCCAGAAGGAAGGGGTGGAGTTCGCCCTGTCCAGGAACGGAAGGTAAGAGGTCCTCTACAGACTGTTTCCAGCTCAACATCTTGAGCTGAGGCAACAGTAGCTCAGGAGGCACAGCGGGTTGACTGGTAACCGCAAGGTCGCTGGTTCGATTCCCGGCTCCTCCTCCTAGCGGAGTGCGGAGGTGTCCCTGAGAGAGATGCCTCCCCCTGACTGCTCCTGACCCGCTGGCTGTCGCCCTGAGGGGCTGACTCCGCCGTCGGTGTGTGAATGTGTGAATGTGTGAATGAATGGTTGGTAAATCGCTTTGGATAAAAGTTTCAGCAAAATCCCCTAAATGTAAATGTAACATCCATGCCAGATTGGTTATCTGTTAATCTGCGTTTGCCTGTCTTACCCAGATTCCGACGAGTCGTAGCTCCTGTTCATGTGAGGGTTCAAAATCACGGCAGCGAAGATAGTACAAAATGATCTGCGTGTTTATTGACAAACGCGTTTGGAATAAGTGTCCGTTCTGTCACACATTCAAAATCGTTGGAAAGTTATTTAATGAAGTACAATTTGCAGATACTTCGGCCTATCCCTTTAGTTCTTGTTGTAATTGTGCCCGAAACGTCAATTTAATTTTTATGGCCTCAGTTAAAATGTGAAAGGGCTTCATGGGTGACATGTTAGGACATGGTCATAACCCTAGCCCCCAGAGATAAAAGGTGATTCACTGATTATCAAGAGGAGGAAACGTTGAGACGGAACGCAGACACATGGGTCACCCTTCAGGGGAGGGAGCTTAGGAGTTGCTGCAGAGATAAACATCAGTTTTTAGTTCATTTATTTTTATTTTTTGAGGGTACCTGCTCCAAATAAAACTTGGATGTGTCGAGCAAGCAAGACTATCCGATAGCGACTGTAATCTTGGAGACCGAAGGAAAAAGTAAACTTAATGGAAAGTAGGGCGGTTTGAAGGGCAGTTCCAGGTTTGCACACGCGGTACATGTGTCAGGCTTCATGCTGCTCGGTAAGTAGGTCTCGCTGAAACACCACCAAACCATAACCTTACATGTGTACTTTGTAACATTGATTTGGGCCTCTGCAATGTGTCTATTGTTTTAAATGGAGCGTCTCCATGACGACGTAACCGCTAGGCTCACCGCTAACCGCTACGCCTCCCACCGCTCTCCCCCCGGAGGCCTCACCCGCGGGCTAGCGCCGCCGCCGCCGCGTTAGCAACATTAGCCGCGCTCCGAAGCAAGCACTGCCCATTTCCTCTCTCTCCCCCCCCCCCCCCCCCGCACCGCATCGACCCGAGCCAGTGCTCCTGTGGAAGGGGTCACGCGGGGCACGAAAGTGAAGCCAATCAGAGCGGCCGTATTGATTACCGCTGGAAGGCCGGGCCTCGTAACGCGGAGCGGGATCAAGGGTCCGGCGGCTGGAGCCGCGCGGTTGGGCTGTTGGCCGCGTTTCTGCCGGCCAAGTCAATTTACCAAGACCGCCGACCACTTAATGAGTCAGGGGGGGGGTGTGTGTGTGTGTGTGTGTGTGTGTGTGTGTGTGTGTGTGTGTG
The DNA here is from genome assembly GCF_964030765.1 of Micromesistius poutassou. Classification (NCBI taxonomy): domain Eukaryota; kingdom Metazoa; phylum Chordata; class Actinopteri; order Gadiformes; family Gadidae; genus Micromesistius; species Micromesistius poutassou. Next base: position 2,018 of record NW_028179528.1, on the reverse strand, counting down.
TGTGTGTGTGTGTGTGTGTGTGTGTGTGTGTGTGTGTGTGTGTGTGTGTGTGTGTGTGTGTGTGTGTGTGTGTGTGTACCGGGCCGTGGTGTGTGTGTGTGTGTGTGTGTGTGTACCGGGCCGTGCTCTGTGTGTGTGTGTGTGTGTGTGTGTGTGTGTACCGGGCCGTGTGTGTGTGTGTGTGTGTGTGTGTGTGTGTGTGTGTGTGTGTGTGTGTGTGTGTGTGTGTGTGTGTGTGTGTGTGTGTGTGTGTGTGTGTGTGTGTGTGTGTGTGTGTGTGTGTGTGTGTGTGTACCGGGCCGTGTGTGTGTGTGTGTGTGTGTGTGTGTGTGTGTGTGTGTGTGAGAGAGAGATATTACAGGCGCAGGGAGAGATCCAGTCGCCGGCACTCAAGACAGTGACTAGCTTGCAGGTTTAGTATGAGACAAAGTGTGAATTAATGGGGTTCAGCTTTAGTGCACACTCTGTCTTTTGGATGTATGCGTTGCAAACGCTCAGCCCCACATCACCATTATTGAAGCGATTATCTTTCTTTTTCTTTTTTTTTTTCATCTGCTGATTGCAGGAGTAAACAGACTGACTGGCGAGTGACTAATGTTTTAACCCTCAATCAGATATTTATCTCCCACGCAAACTGTTGTACGCAAGACAGGTTATGGGCCAGCGTTAAGAGGTGCCATCATCTCAACTGCGATTATTTCAACAAATTGAATATAGACAAAAGGGTGAACGCTGGAGGAGCCCTTTGGATCAGATCTGTAGGGATTTCACCGTGCATGGCCCAAGGACAGGAAGCCCAAGGACGTACAAGCATACGCGTATCTTACACATTATGGCTTTTCAAGCAGGAAATGACCAAATGTTGGCATGAAACAACTCAGTGGAGCTGCTTGGGATGAGCTGGTGAGTGAAAGGTGCTGGGGAGTGACCCCGGCGCGGGGGGGGAGGGACGTCCGGACGGCCGCTGACCCTCGCCCCGACGGAGAGGAGCGTGAGTGAGTGACAGGATATACATAAACACATCAGCGCGGAAATAATAGCAACGGCGCCGTGACACCTGTCCCTGGAGGACCCGGCCAGGTTTTTCTCCGAGATAACGCGGGGGGCGAGGTGCGACGGTCGGTGACTGACGGTGGCCGGCCGCGTCGCCACGGCAACGGCCCGCCGTCGCAGCAGCCCCTCAGACTGCCGCAGTCGCCGCCGCGCACTCGGGTTATTTAAAGGAGGATGATTAATGCACCGGAGGACGCACCTGCACCGCTCCCCGTGTGTGTGTGTGTGTGTGTGTGTGTGTGTGTGTGTGTGTGTGTGTGTGTGTGTGTGTGTGTGTGTGTGTGTGTGTGTGTGTGTGTGTGTGTGTGTGTGTGTGTGTGTGTGTGTGTGTGTGTGTGTGTGTGTGTGTTTTTTTTGGCCATGTGTGTTCTTTCTAGCCTTGTGATTGTGTGCGTGTGTGTGTATTAAAGTGTGTGTGTGTTTTGGGCTGTTTGATAGTCATAGTTATTTCGGTTCACTTGCAGTTGCATCCTTGTGTGTGTGTCGTTTTTTGGCCATGTGTGTTCTTTATAGCCTTGTGATTGTGTGCGTGTGTATGTATTCAAATGTGTGTGTGTGTGCTGACTCGGCCGCTGTGCTGGCAATTAGAGAGAGAGAGAGAGAGAGAGAGAGAATTAAATTTTTATAAAATCACACATTTTACTTTTGATAGTATAATATTTGATGTGTATAGATATTTTGTATTTAACGTTTTACACTTATTATATATTATACCTTTTACTTTTATTTATTTTATTTTATTGTTCACCTGCTTTGGCAATGCAAATGTTATATTTCTCATGCCAATAAAGCTTTTTAGAATTAAATTGAGAGAGAGAGACCTAGAGAGAGACAGAGGGAGAGGGGAGAGAGAGAGACCTAGAAAGAGAGAGAGAGAGAGAGACAGGGAGCGAGAGAGAGACACCTAGAGACAGAGGGAGAGAGAGAGAGAGAGAGAGACCTAGAGACAGAGGGAGAGAGAGAGA
>NW_028179529.1:0-8247 GCF_964030765.1 Micromesistius poutassou | reverse complement strand
CCACGCAGGGCGACAGCCGGCTCGTCGGGAGCCGGGGGTCGAACTAGCAACCTTCCGGTTACCAACTAACCCACGCTACCTCCTGAGCCACATGCCGCCCCCCCGGTGGGGCCGCGCGAGTCGGGCTCAGACCAGTGGTATCCAGCTCAGACCCTTCCTTCCGTTTGTAGAACAAGATCACCTAAATATCAATCAATAACAATCTGTATATAATCTATAATACCTAATCAAATACAGCTGACTCCACGATGAGCACATCACAGATTGCCCTTGCGTTCCCCGTTGCCTTCAGCCCCCTCGTCAAGGAGGGCTTGTTTACTCCTGCCTATGGTCAGAAGTTCAACCCCAGAATCCACACTTTTCACCCAAAAGTTGGGATTCATGCACTGATGTTGATTCACTTTTTTCAATTAAAAAGGCGCCGGACAGGTCCGTCCAGAACCCCCTCCGGGGAGGTTCAGACATCAACCAGGGCTTTGATCCTGGCGAGGCTGTCGTTGGCTGATCACCCCGTATCAATATCACCGCCCACGAAACCGGGGCCTTCAATCAGCCATCACAGGCTCCCAGCGCTGCAATCAAACTCAGATCATCACCAAACACCCCGCAAACACGCCGTCATTAACGCTCCCGTTTCGTACAGAGAGAGGAGGGGGGGGGGGGGGGGGGAGAGATTGGGAGATGGAGAGAGAGCAAGAGAGCGTAGAGAGTGCGAGAGAGCGAGAGAAAGAGAGAGAGAGGGAGAGCGAGCAAGAGAGGGAGAGAGAGAGAGACATAAGACCAGGGGGCTCACCAACCCACACAAACCATTCCACTGCAATATTAATTCCGGCGATGGGCATGAGGGCATGAGCTCAAAGGGATCGGGGGGGAGGGGGGGGAGAGTGGGAGAGGATCAGGGGGGGGGAGAGGTTCAGGGGGAGGGTGGGAGAGGACCAGGGGGAAGGGGGTGAATGCGTTGACCAGAGCCCCAACCTGGTGATTAGTCGGGCTGCTAATTTGAGTAATGAGGCCGCGGTGGAGAGGAGCAGAGCTCTGTGGTCCACGACAGCCCGCCTCTAGACAGGAGCTAGAGGGGGGGGGGGGGGGGAGAGATAGATAGAGAGAGAGAGAGAGAGAGAGAGAGAGAGAGAGAGAGAGGAAGAGAGAGAGATAGAGAGATAATGAGGGAGTGATTGAGAGAGAGAGACAGCAAGAGAGAGAGAGAGAGAGGAAGAGAGAGAGGAAGAGAGAGAGATAGAGAGATAATGAGGGAGTGATTGAGCGAGAGAGACAGCAAGAGAGAGAGAATGAGTGAGTGAGTGAGTGAGAGAGAGAGGATGAGCGAGTGAGAGGGAGACAACGAGAGAGATGAGTGAGTGGGAGAGAGAGAATGAATGAGTGAGGGAGTGAGTGAGTGAGAGAGATAATGAGTGAGTGCGAGAGAGAGAATGAGTGAGTGAGGCAGTGAGTGAGAGACAGAATGAGTGAGTGAGTGAGAGAGTGAGAGAGAGAGAGACAGAGAGGGTGAGATGTCTGTTCAGGAGGGGGAGGAGAGGAGCTGTCAGATGTAATCGAGTGCGTTTACATGCGTCTCAATGTCTGTTTAGGTCCTCGTTAATTCCACTAAGAGTTTTACTCTTAACACGGAGTTCACCGAAACCAAAGGCCTCACCCAGGATGACCCCGACAAATCAATAGACACACACACACACACACACACACACACACACAGGAACACACACAAACACGCACGTACACACACACACACACACACACACAAAGACATACACTATACTATCTATAATGACTGTGTGAATGCATGTGATTGTGACTTTTTGTCTCTGTGTTTGTATGTGTGTGTGAAAGGATGTGAGTGTGACTGTGTGTGTGTGTGTGTGTGAGAGGGCTTGTGTGAGGGTGTGTGTGTGTGTATGTGTGTTAACGTGTGTGTGTGTGTGTGTGTGTGTGTCTGTGTGTGAAGGGATATGAGTGACACTGTGTGTGTGTGTGTGTGTGCGTGCGTGCGTGCGTGTGTGTATACGTGTGTGTGTGTGTGTGTGTGTATGCGTATGCATGTCTATGCATGAGTACATGTGTGAATGAAGTCATGTGCGCGTGTGTATACGTGTGAGTGGAGATGTATATATATATATGTGTGTGTATACAGTATGTGTATACGTGTGTGTGCGTGAAGATGTGAGTGGAGATGTATAAACGCGCGTGTGTACCCGTATACGTGTGTGAGCGCGGCTGTGCATCAGAGTCGGCTGCGCATCAGATGAACTTAAGTCTCAAAGCCGGGGTGGCTAATTAAGGAACCTGCCCGAGCGTCAGGCACAACCCGACCCGCGACAGACGACGTCGGCAGCGAGCTAACGATTATGGAAATGATATTACACTCCCGTCTTTGATCGTTGCATCACATTGCATTTCAGCCTCCATCATCTCTCGGTGATACGCCGTGCCATTCCGTCATTCTCCGCAGCCGGGGGTCCCCGGTGAGGCGGGCGGTCTGATCAATACTGATACTTAGTTAATAACCGCAGAAGAAGAAGAAGAAGAAGAAGGAGGAGGAGGAGGAGGAGGAGGAGAAGGCAGCGGCAGCAAGCACCAAAGACTGCAGGATATTATCGCGGCAGATAGCATGCCACAGATCCGACAATAGCGCCACGGCGATAAGGCACTTGAAAGATGTTGAAAGCATTAACATTCTGTGCAATAAGCGCCGTGTGGCCGCGGGCCCATAAACAACATATTGCATAATTAAGATGGATCCAAGCGAAAGGTTTGGATGTCCACAGCACCGTTGTCCTAGGATTCAACCCAGCCTGGAAGAGAGTTACCCCCCCCCCTTCCTTAGTGATGTAGGGGCGGCATTGGCTCAGGAGGCAGAGCGGGTTGGCCGGTAACCGCAAGGTTGCTGGTTCGATCCCCGGCTCCTCCTAGCTATGAGTGTCGTGGGTGTCGTCCCTGAGCGAGACGCCCTCACCCTAACTGCTCCCGACGAGCCGGCTGTCGCCCTGCGTGGTTGACTCCGCCGTCGGTGTGTGAATGTGTGCGTGAACGGGTGAATCTCAATGTCAACACTGTAAAGCGCTATATGAATGAGGAGCGTTTACCATGATGTGTGCGTGGCGCGGTGGCCCTCTCCCCTCGCCCGGCGCTCCATCAGTATACACACTCTTGTTTCCCTCAGATATATACTCTGCAAGTTCAGCCTCCTTGTAGCCGCTTGTAGTACTACATCGGCCCAGAGTACTTTGACCGCACTGTCTGAACTCAAGCAAATGGAAACGGCTGCCGGTGTGCATCGCGTTCGCCGGCGTGGCGTGGCTAACCCAGTTCCTACTTTTGACTCTTCCAGAACTTTCTCGGGCCGACTCCCGAGTCCCCCCCCGCTGAGTCGTCGTCCTTCATGTGCTCCTTCAGGACTCCGGCGCTGCTCGGGTTTCGTACGACTCGTAAGACCTCGTTCATCAAAACACCCCCCTCTCCACGCTGCCACTCACTGACGGGCGGCGGGGGACGGGGGACGCGATCACAGGGCTCGCTGGATCCACCCTAACCCCCCCCCCCCCCCCCCTCTGGACAAGTTCACGCCTGATAAAGGAGCTCCGACAAACCCGCGGATTCCAAGATGGAGGGCTGGGTGACGGCGTCAAAGTGACTCAAAAAGGCACAAAGCGAGCGTTAGCGCTGATCTAATATTGATGGCCACCGGAGTCGACGGCACGACGCCCTGCCGTCCCCAGGGGGGGGCCCGGGGCCCCCGCACCGGCAGCCGGGGGCCACGGGGGGAGCGGCGGAGAAAGGGGGGGGGGGGGGGGGCCCAGCCGGGGAGTGACAGGTAGCAGGCAGGACGGGCGCTGATCTTAGGGGGGGGGGGGTGGTGGGGGGCAGGGGGGGGGCTTTGTTTAACAATGCATGACCTCTGCTGGGAGACGGGAGGCAGCCGGCTGCACGCGCTCTGAGCTCCAGTCCCCTCTTCCTACGGCATCTGGCGCCGAGCGCGCACACACACACACACACACACATATAAACACACATACACAAGCATGCGCGCACACACACACACACACATACAAGTTTGCGCGTGCACACACACACCCGCGTGCTTGCATACGCACACCCAAACACACGCACGCACGCACACACACACACACACACACACACACACACACACACACACACACACACACACACAGACAAACAACCTTAAACACACGCATGCACACACATACACCCACACACACACCCACACACACGAAAAAGATCTTGTCGGATCAGCCTCTGTCTCACTTTCCATCCCATCTGGTACTTTGTTTAGAGAAGTCCCCACCACGCCACAGGAAGAAACGGCGCGGTTGTGCAGAGAGATGGGTGACACGGCGGCGGGCCGTAACGCGTTACAGATGATCAAACCAGCGTCTCAGACAGCGGGGACACACACTGCGGGCTCTCTCTCTCTCTCTCTCTCTCTCTCCCTCTCCTACGGTTCTGTTCTGTGTTAAAAGATTACTTTAACCAAAACACAGATTCACTTGTTATGGGGACGGATTTCCCTCGTCTGTGCTCTGATAACCAGAGCAACATTTAGCCTTTATTCTATTATTCTTTATCTCTCACTTCTGCTCTACTGCGCTGCTGCTTCCCCCCCCCCCCACCCACCCACCACCCACCACCCCACCACCCCCCACCCCCGTCCCTCCGTCCTGTTGGGTACAACAACTCCACTGTGATTGGCCCAGGTCTGTGATTGGACCGGGTCTGTGATTGGCCCAGGTCTGTGATTGGCTCTCCCCCCCCCCCCCCCCCCCCCATCCATCCTGGCCTCCTGTTCTCCCAGGATTGATTGGCTGGGGGGGGTGATGTGTGACAGAGAGGCTGAGCTGGGGGTGCAGGGGTGGAGGGGTGGAGGGTGGGGGGGGGTTGTGTCCTATGGCTGAAGGGTCGGGAGGGGAGGGAGGGAGGGAGGGAGAGGAGGTGGGAGGTGGGGGGGGGGGGGGGGGTACTGCCTGTACTGTCACGGTGATGGAGGACGGATTGGCCGGGGTCTGATCCCAGTGCTTCATCACGGTGATGTATGGAGCTCCGGCCCCCCACCGCCCCGCTCTGGGGGCTGCCGAGTCACTTGTGTGTACACCTCTGTGGCTCTTTGGCTAAATGTTTTCTCTCTTTTAAATGCGCTTAATGCTCTCTCTCTCTCTCTCTCTCTGTCTCTCTCCCCCCACCTCTCGCCCCCCCTCTCTCTCTCTCTCTCTCTCTCTCTCTCTCTCTCGCCGTCTCTCTCTCTCTCTCTCTCTCTCCCTCCCTCTCTCCCCTGGCTCTACATCAGAGTGCAGGTGGCTTCCATTATTCCCCAAATTCCCTTCATGACTCCGTGGTGGATTACATGCCAAGTGGGGGTTGTTTATTCTGAACGTTCCACTGAGGCTACGGCGGTGAGCGGGCGAGCAAGGAACAGTATCTCTCCATCACCCGACCCCGCTCTTTAAACACACCCGTCCCCCGCCCGGCGCGCTAAAGCATCACGGCCGATCGGGTTGGGATCGGAATTTCTTTTTTTTGAAGGTATTTAAAATAAGAGCGACGGCGTAACCCATTGAGGAAAACTTTGCTATAAAACCTCCACAAGCGGACCTCACAGTGTGCCCTGCGTGCCTGGGAGTCTGGGGGGGTCTCCCGGGGGGGGGGGGGGGCCCCCGCCTCGGAGCGGTGAGGCCTCCGTCCTCAAACAACGCTCTGACTCACAGCCCCCCCCCCCTGCGCCCAGTGACGTCCGTAAGGTGGAGGTTTTGGCCACATGACCGTCTTTAAGGTCGCGTTCCCGTCGGGAAACAAACGCAAACAAACACACGCAGTGTTTGAGAGTGTTCTGCTGTCTGTTCATTGTGCCCCCTTTCTCTCTTTATTCTTCTCTCTGTCCCCCCCCTCCTTTCTCTCCTCCTCCTCTGTCCCTCCCTCCTTTCTCTCCCCTCTCTCTGTCCTCCCTCCCTTTCTCTCCTCCTCCCTCTGTTCACTGCTCTTGTCTTTCTCTCCCTTTCTTTCTCTCGGGGCGAGGGTGTGGTGCTGTCTGTGTGGCAGTGTGTGTATTCATGTCTGTGTGTCTGTGTGCGCATGTGTGTGTGTGTGTGTGTGCGTGCGTCTGTCTGTGTGTGTCTGTGTGTCTGTGTGTGTGTGAGTTTCGGGGTGAGGGTCTGGGAGTGAATGAGACCCAGGCTCTTTGTAGGGTCCTGGGTCGAGGTCGGTCCCCTGACTCCTCTCCTGCCCCCCAAACAATGGACAGGACCAGCACCTTGTCCAGAGCCTTCTCCTCTTACACTGACAACCTCATCAGGCTGATCGACCTCGCCCTGTGTGTGGTGTGTGTTGTGTGTGTGTGTGTGTGTGTGTGTGTGTGTGTGGTGTGTGTGTGTATGCATGCATGTATATGTGTGTGTCTGTGTGCCCACAATACACTTTCCAGCAACAGAATTCAGCGCAACATGTACCAGTGTACTGCTTAGTGTCCAGGAAAAATGAGAGGGGAGAGAGAGAGAGACAGAGACAGAGAGAGGGAGGGGAGGTGAGAGAGAGAGAGAGAGAGAGAGAGAGAGTGAGGGAGGGGGAGAGAGAGAGAGAGACTGTGTGATTCCCTGACCTCCAGCTCCTCATCCAAGCGTGGCCCTCACACCTTCAAACACAACTTCTCCTGTGGCCTGGGGGGGGCCTCCTACTGCCACCCAGAGCCTGCTCCTCCATCTACTCCTCGTTCTGCTCCTTAGACGTCTGCTCTCTGTCCTGCTCCTCTGTCTGCTCCTCTATCTGCTCCTCTATCTGCTCTTTAGCAATCCTCACCACACAGTCAGATTTTCTTAAATCACAGACTTACACACACACACACACACACACACACAACACATACGCACACACGCTAACCCCAATTACCAGACTCGCTTGTTACATAAAGCAGGAAAATGTTGTGTTAGTTGATGTGGCCAATTAATTATATTGCAAGTCATTTAAAAATCTATAAAAGAAGTATAAAACTGGTTAGGCTGTTTGAAAAATTCTAAGTATGGTATTAAAAATGCAATACGTGTATTTAAACCGCCCAGAGCACTCTTATATTGGAGTCTTTTTTTTTTCCACGCAAAGAAATGGAAGCTGTGTCTTAAAAAGGACTGAAGCCTAAATTATGCATATCATTTTCTCCCCTTTTCATTCGTCTCCTTCTCTCTGCGTCCCTCTCCTCCTCTGGATGTTTCAGGCGAGCGAGGAGGAAACATGGCCGCGGAACAAACGTGCCCGGGTCTCTCCTTCCTCCCTCCCTCCCTCCCGTCCCCCTCCTCCCCCCTCCTCCCCCCTCCTCCCCCTCCCTCCCCAGGACAGGGTCTCTCACCCGGGCGGTGGACGGCCGTGGCGGAGGTGTTGGACCTAGCCAGGGGGCGAGAGAAGGGAGAGCTGTATGGGGTGAGGTTAGCTGTAGGTGCTAGGAGGAAGGGGTGTGTGTGTGTGTGTGTGTGTGTGTGTGTGTGGTGTGTGTGTGTGTGTGTGTGCGTGTGTGTGTGTGTGTGTGTGTGCGCGCGCGGTGTGCGTGCGTGCGGTCTACGGTGTCTGTACAGAGTTTGTGTGGGTGTATGGTGTGTGTGTGTGTGTGTGTGTGTGTGTGTGTGTGTGTGTGTGTGTGTGTGTGTGTGTGTGTGTGTGGCTCTGTGTTGGCCTGTGCGTAGCTACCGGCGGTGCTACACTGCGCTACAGAGAGGGTTGTGAGGTTGCTACGTCTCTCTCCTGGTCAAAACTAGTTTCAGGCTCCGGCGCAATTATTTTAAATGTCTTTGTCTTCTGCTTGACTTTTCGGGTTTCTAAATAGCGATTGGGAGAAGATTCCAGTGGAGAAAACAAAAATGTATATACACACACACATATATATAATATATTGTTCAAGAGTGTAATAGTAAATCTGATTGAGTAAAACAGGAACGTTATTACAAGCTGAAGAGCTGCACAGCTGTCCACATTCTGTACCATCAGCTGGTATTGACCTGATCCCAAAGCAATGCTTTTTAACTGTATTATGTTTGACATTGATATCAAACATAAAAAATGAAAAAAACAGAGACCAGCAGGAATAGTCTTATTGTTCCGAAATGTGTCCATCCCTAGCATGAAAAACAACCCCGCTCAATTAATTCTTCAGGGATACACACACACGCAAACATAAAGCACTAAACGAACACATTACTCACCGCCCATTATACTTAACACTAATATCTATTAGTAACC
>NW_028179530.1:0-10000 GCF_964030765.1 Micromesistius poutassou | reverse complement strand
CCATTTGAATACATGGTGTGTGCGTGCGTGTGCGTGGTGTGTGTGTTTGTTTAATCTATTTCCTTTACTATGTGTTTTTAAGTCCACATATCAAAAAAAAAATTGGTGTATCTTTTTTTTTAATGCAAAAAAAACATATATATGACAGCCCATAATAAAAACATCAGTTATTGAGGCTCAGAGTGCCTCCGTCATCAGTTCAACTACCGGGGTCCTGCTGTCCTGAAGGGTGTCTATAGGGACCAGACAGCCCCAGAATAGATACACACTTCCTGCTGATGACCGAATAATGCTGGTACTGTGGGTTTGTGAGTGTGTTAATATCGAGTGTGTATATCTCACTTTTGTGTGTAGACTGTGTCCGTTTTTAGTGTGTGTGTGTGTGTGTGTGTGTGTGTGTGTGTGTGTGTGTGTGTGTGTGTGTGTGTGTGTGTGTACACACATGTGTGTTTATGTATATGTGGCTTTGTGTGCATGTGTGACTATATGTGTATGGGACATATATGTGTATTGGTACATATACACTGTCTGTGTATGTGACTGTGTGTGTTTGTGACTGTGTGTGTGTGTGTATGACTGTGTGTGTGTGTGTGTGTGTGTGTGTGTGTGTGTGTGTGTGTGTGCGCGTGTGTGTGTGTGTGTTAAGCAGTGCCCCATCCTTGCGCATCCTCAGCCAAATGGTCCAATCACGATGGCCTCCTAACATAAAAGACCCCAAACCAAACCACTAGGTTTAGGAAACTCGGCCAAACCCGCTGTATTTAGCAAACTCTATCTCTCCGAGCAACTCAAATCTGTTGTGTATAATTGTTGTGTGTATCGAACATTCTTTCCAGCTTCCATTCACTTTTCACTTTACTACAAACTCTGAATGAGTTGTTATTCTGGGCTGTGCGCTCTCTCTCTCTCTCTGGACGACCACAGTTTCAAACATCGTACATCGTACCAGCGTCTGTTCCTCCAAACGTGCATTTATCCCAAACATCTCCATGGAAAATACGAGAAAATACGTCTCATTTTTTTTTTTTTCTGGTTGACTTTAGACCTTCAAGGTTCTTTTTATTCAAGTGACTTCAAGACGGACAAATGGCCCTGAGTCAAATATGTCGACCACAATTACAAAGCAGCTGTTTCGGTTCCTATACGGTGGCTGGGTGACTGGACGTCGATGTGGACGTATTGCCCGCTGACCGGCTGCTGCTGCTGGCTGGTTTGACGCGGCTCACCGGAGCAGCCACGGTGGAACCAGGAATCTGAAGGAATCTGCAAGGAATTCGAGTCCCGTGAAGATTATAGTCAGGAGATGATTGGTGCATTTTTTTCGAGCAAGCCTTTTTGTGTTATTTTGCGTTGTTATGAAATATGTCAAGAGTGATATAGAACATAACCACTGTTTCGTTCTATATCACTCTTGACATTTCATAATAGCATAAATGGCACTAAGAGTGGCAATCAGCAATTTCTCTCTCTCTCTCTCTCTCTCTCTCTCTCTCTCTCTCTCTCTCTCTCTGGGAATATGAACGCCAGCTTCCAGAGGGATTGTGAAACACACTCATTACCACCACAGAGAAATAAACCACGCATTACCGGGTGGCACAGAGCCCAATTTAAACAAACACAGTTAAGACCGGGATGTCTGCCTCATACATGCGTCTGTCTGTCTGTCCTTCTTCCTGCCTGCATGTCTGTCTGTCTTCCTGTCTGTCTCCATGTCGTCTTTATATCTGTCTTCTTGCCTGCATGTCTGTCTGTCTGTCTGTCTGTCTGTCTGTCTGTCTGTCTTCATGCCTGTCTGTCTGTCTGTCTGTTTACCTGTCTGTCTGTTTGTCTGCCTGTTGGTCTGTCTGTCTGCTCATCTGTCTGCCTGTCTGTCTGCCCTATGTGCCTCTGCCCTGCCTGTCTATCTGTGTGTTGTTAGATTTTGTCCTACCAGTATTTCGTGTTGTGTCGTGTGTTTGTTGGATGCAAGAGCATGTATTTGCGTTTGCGTATTTGTCTGGTTAAGGATGAGGATGAGGCTGAGGATGATGTCAGGGTGACAGGGTGAGAGGGTGAGAGGGTGAGAGGGTGAGACTCCCTGGGGTTCAGCTCTCCAGGAAGCTGTCCAGAACCGAGCCAGACAGAGATCCTCACGCTAGGAAGGAGAGAAGGAGAGAGAAGGAGCCAGAGGCAGCCCATGGTAGAGCTGGACCCAGACATCACACGTTACATAACACGCACGCACGCACACACACACGCACACACACACACCACACATTACATCTCACACACACACACACACACACACACACACGCACACGCACATTACATCTCACACACACACAGCCATCACACATTACACACACACACACACACACACACACACACACACACACACACACACACACACACACACACACACACACACAGCCATCACACATTACATCACACACACACACACACACACACACACACACACACAGCCATCACACATTACATCTCACACACACACACACACACACACACACACACACACACACACACACACACACACATTACATCACACACACACAGCCATCACACATTACATCTCACACACACACACAGCCATCACACATTACATCACACACACACACACACACACACACACACACACACACACACACACACACACACACACACACACACACACACACACACACACACACACACACACACTGGATTCAGTTGATGAAAGACTATCAACGTTTATTTGGTTCTTTCAATGTAAACGGTTCTGTTCTGTTGCTTTTTCAGGTAAATATTCGCTACGATTTCTTTCCCCATCCAGCCGTATATATTATCTGTAGTTATAAATTATACCTTATCATTCAGATCTGCGGTCTATATATCCACTAGATATCGTGTAGGGAACTGAATAAAATGATCATTCAAGGTTTTCTTCCGCTTTTTCTCCAGCATCTCATTGGGCCGACAGCTCGGGGGGGGGTTGAAGTGGGTGTGGAGGGGGTGCATGTTGTATAATGCTGCAGTGACACAGAGAGAAAGACAGAGGGCGCCAATCGCTCCCAAACTATAAAACGGGGGCAGCAGGAGCCAGCCGGGGGTAGAAGAGGCAGTAGCCCTAGCCCCCTCTCTCCCCCCCCCCCGGTTTCCACCCTCTCCCACTCCGCGTCAACCCTCCCACCGCTCACTGCTCTCTCTCACCCAGCCGCGGCGGAGCTCAGATTCAGGTCGGGGTTCGCGGTGATCTCTGGGAATGATGCCGGCGGTCGGGGCCGTGGGAGTCGCGCTGGTCTTGGCGCTGGTGGCCGCCGTGGTGCCGAGCGGTGATGCGGAGCTGGGGACTCTGGGACAAGAAGAGGCCAAGTCCGAGTCCCCCCTGCTGAGGCCAAAGGTGATGATCGCTATTCTGGCTCGCAACGCGGCGCACAGCCTGCCCTACTACCTCGGCTGCATAGACCGGCTGGATTACCCGAAGGAGCGCATCGCAATCTGGTGAGTGGCAGAGACGCGCTACACTCTGGGCACTCCATGTACAACTTTTTTTTGTAAACACTGTCTATAGCGATAGTATATCGTAACAACGTTTGGCCTCGATGTGTACGGTTTTCATCAGGAAAATGCACTCCGTCCGCATACTACACACAGAGGTACACCGCTGGTGGTGTTCAGTGTGTAAAACCTGTTGCTGTTGTGTTTTATGACGCGTTGGACCCGACCGCGCCGGTCGGGGGGGGGGGGGGTGAAAGAGTCGAGGTGGGCGACGTGTTCATTAAGGTTCTCCTGATTCAGCAGAAACCTGCGGGAAACGGGACCTTGACAACCGCAGGGGGTTGTCGGGTTGTTTACGGGCTGAAGGGCGAAACCCGAACGTGATTAGGGCTCCTTCTCCCTCGAGGAGGGTTTATGTGCCGCTGATTAAGGGAACATAATGGCGCAATCAAAATGGTGCCCGCCCCGCAGGTGAAGGAGAGGCTGATTGGTTCCGACAGCTCGGGTGAAAGGGTGGGGAAACTCTGTGAAGTCGTGTGTGTGTGTGTGTGTGTGTGTGTGTGTGTGTGTGTGTGTGTGTGTGTGTGTGTGTGTGTGTGTGTGTGTGTGTGTGTGTGTGTGTGTGTGTGTGTGTGTGTGTGTGTGTGTGTGTGTGTGTGTGTGTGTGTGTGTGTGTGTGTGTGTGTGTGTGTGTGTGTGTGTGTGTGTGTGTGTGTGTGTGTGTGTGTGTGTGCGCGAGGTGCGTGCAGGTATGTTTGTGTGAGAGAGAAAGGGAGCCGGGTTGTGTAACGGACAGAAACAAGTGAAAGTAGAGAGAAGGCGAAAGCAGGATAACAATGTAATGAAATGGACCAGTTGCTCAATGAATTCAGAAGCCAGGCTCCCACTTGATGCTCAGTCGGCTTTCTTTGGCGGTGTGTTCACTTCAGCGTTGGGTTCTCTCTCTCTCTCTCACACACACACACACACACACACACACACACACACACACACACACACACACACACACACACACACACACACACACACACACACACACACACACACACACTTATGCGCACAACCACACTCAGACACACACACACACACATTCTCTGTGGGCCTCTCCTCCTCCCCTCTCCTCTCCTCTCCTCTCCTCTCTCAACTGTTATCGTTGTACCTAATTGAAAACGTCTTGGAATCAAAAGATCAGAAAGAAATGGAATCAGGGCCTACTGCAGTTCATTTCTTTATATAATAATCACATAACAGTATGACTTGACCTAATTGCCTCTTGTTCGATTTTTTTTTTTTTTTAAATCCGTATTAAACAGTCTGAGGCTTCTATTGAAGAAAAGTACCACAGTAATAATAATAATACAACTAATGAGACCAGTATAGGATAACATCCGCATCGATGTAAGAAAGCACTCCGGCTTGGGAAACCCATTTGACGACGACCAAGGAGACGTCTTGTTTTTGGCAGATCCATCCATCCATCCATCTTCCCCTTGCTCAATAATAACGGTCCTCCTCGCTGCGATCCCACAACGTTTCACACAATGCCAGTGTACATATCACAAAGCCCTCTAAGACGTTGATGTGGTAAGGAGGGCATGAGAGGTTTTTTATTTTTTTTACTTTTGGGCTTGGGGTCAGGTAGGGCTTCCCTTGTGGCTTTGGGGGGGTCCTCATGATGACCAGTTCCCCCCGACCAGTTCTCCGCTCATTATATAGATTATTATACTCATACTCATTATATAGATTATTATACTCATACTCATTATATAGATTATTATACTCATGCTCATTATATGGATCATGTTGAAATGCAGGGTCTGCTGCTCCAAATGAATGTGGTTTGGCAGAAAGCACTCCTTTATGACTCTGTGTTTGTGTACAGAGGGCAGAACAGCCTAATTGGTTCAGGCGCACACACACACACTCCCCACACATTGTCTCCCGTTCTCTCTCTCTCTCTCTCTCTCTCTCTCTCTCTCTCTCTCTGGCTCTCTCTCTGGCTCTCTCTCTCTGGCTCTCACTATCTCTCTCTCTCTCTCTGTCTCTCGCTCTCTCGCTCTCTCTCTCTCTCTGGCTCTCTGGCTCGCTCTCTCTCTCTCTCTCTCTCTCTGGCTCTCTCTCTCTGTCTCTCTCTCTCTCTCTCTGGCTCTCTCTCTCTGGCTCTCTGTCTCTGTCTCTGTCTCTGTCTCTCTCTCTCTCTCTCTCTCTCTCTCTCTCTTTCTCTCATGCACACAAGATGCATCCCCATCAGTCTAAGTGCTTCAACATGTAGATAGCCCACTATAATGACCCTTGCCCACCTTTAGAACTCCAGCTTGCTCTCCCACTGGACCGAGGGGGGATTTCAGTCAGGGTGTGTGTGCATAAGTCTGTGTGTGTGTGTGTGTGTGTGTGTGTGTGTGTGTGTGTGTGTGCGTGTGGATACGTTTGTGTATGTGTGTGCATGTGTTTGTCTGCACATAAGTGTCTGTGTGTTTGTGTGTGCGCATAAGTGTGTGTGTGTGTGTGTGTGTGTGTGTGTGTGTGTGTGTGTGTGTGTGTGTGTGTGTGTGTGTGTGTGTGTGTGTGTGTGTGTGTGTGTGTGTGTGTGTGTGTGTGTGTGTGTGTGTGAGGGAAATAGTAAGTGATTAAGTGCCCTGAGTGTGTCGGGGTAGGCTGTAAGACAACAGAGGCCGGAACAAAGCCGCCTCTGTGCTGAAGATAAACAGGTGAGTTCCTGGATGGACCTCCTATCCCTACCCCGCTAGAGTCTACTCCAGAGAGGGTGTGTGTGTGTGTGTGTGTGTGTGTGTGTGTGTGTGTGTGTGTGTGTGTGTGTGTGTGTGTGTGTGTGTGTGTGTGTGTGTGTGTGTGTGTGTGTGTGTGTGTGTGTGTGTGTGTATAACCTGCTAGTGTCTATAGAGTGTGTGCGTGTGTGTGTGCGTGTGTGTGCGTGTGCGTGCGTGTGCGTGTGTGTGGCAGATGGAAGGCCGGCCAGGCGTGAGAGAGGGTCTCACAGAGATGTGAAAGAATGCTGCGGACGGGGGGGGGGGGGGGGGGGCGGGGCTAGAGAGAGGCGGGGCCAGAGGGAGGTGTGTCCATGGTGACAGGAACTAGCCCCCAGGGGCCGCCATGCAGAACCACATTCCTCCTCCTGCCCCGTGCTGAACCAGCCTCTCCGTGCCTTCCTCTCCTCCTCCACTACTCAGATCACAACAAGTCATCAGTGTTAGTTTCTCTTACGCGTACGGTTTGATTTCTGTGTGAACGATCACAATTCACCTGCCCCCCCCCCCCCCCCGCCCCCACCCCCCCACCCCGTTGTTACCATGACGAACTTGGACAAACAAACCAGACTCGATAAACAAAAAGGGGAAAAAACATAGGGAAAAGTGTCAGCTGACAGTATATCAAAGCAGTGTTTTGGAGACGTTTTTTGGGGGGGGGAAAAAATGATTTCATTTCTTCCAGAAGCAATCAAAAGGGACTACATCACGCTACGGAGGGGTGTGTTCACAACTTTAAAATACACACAGAAGGTGTCAAGCTTAAATTCGGTCGGTATTCTGGCCTGACGCACAGTCGGATCCACATGACACACTTTTTCTTGTGCCGTTGTGGTTTGGGAAGAGGGATGAAATGCACCGCATTCTGCGGCCTCCCGGGGTACCGACAAAGCACATCGTTTGACCGTGTTTATTTGTTTTTACACAAACAACATAAATCCACCGTCATTTAAGCAGAAGATCACGACGAGGCTGTGGAATGTTCCTCATTCTACCACAGTTAAGGGGCGTTGACGGCGACCCCCTTAACTGTGGTATAATGAGAACATACCACTGACTGAAGTGATCTATCGCTGTTATGAAACGGTTACGTAAGTACGGCGAAATGAAAGTCATAGACACCCTCAATTTTGAAAAAACGAGAAAGTCGGAAAAGCATTTTTTTTAACGAATGCAAAAAAGTAGTCCCTCCTGGCTGCCTGCAAAGTGTGCGGCGGTTGCTATGCAACACACCGTAGCGTCCTTCAGAGAGAAGGCTAGAGACGGTAGCTCGGTTCGCCGGCAATTTAGCCTACTATCGAGCAGTTCACTCCCCGTGTGCCAACATTTCCACCCTCTCCATCAATCAACATGTTTTCAGGCTTCAGTGAACTATGCTATTGCTTTTATATATAAATGAACAACAGTTCAAGTTAGGCGCGGAGTGATACTGAACTCTGTAAACTGAACAGGCGTCATAGCTGTGTGTGTACATACGCTCAATATACAACAGTTGGGAACCAATCAGATCGCTTGATTTATGCCTCCTCCCTGTTGTCCGAACCAATGTCCGAGTATAGTTGAGGCTGGAATGTCATTGGCTCATCTGCGTTCTAAGGGCGGAACCAAGCGACAGGTCAATTGATTTCACAATTCAATTGGGGTCGGCCTAGTTCCGGAGCTAGAGCAGGAGGGGTAGACCAGGTTGACTTGTAACCGTGAAGGTTGCTGGTTTGATCCCCGGCTCCTCTTTACTCAGCTGGAGTGTCGATGTGTCCCTGAGCGAGACACTTCACCCTAACTAACTCCCGACGAGCCGGCTGCTGTCGCCTTGCACGGTCGACTCCGTCTCCGACACATCGACGCCGTCGGTGTGTCAATGCGTGTATTAACAGTTAGTGAGTCGCTATGGATAAATAAATACCCTAAATTCTAAATGTAATTGAGTTTCCCAAGGTCGGCGGCTACTCCTTGTTTTGTCGCGTCCACACGTGATTCTGAGAAACGTCGCAGCGCCCCCGGTTTAGTTCGTGGCAGCTGTCTCTGATTTCCCAGCGCGCAGCACTTAGCGAGGACTACAATGCCTCATTGTGTGCTGTTAGTTTTCTAATCTTGGCCTCGGCACAGCGGGAGCGGGTTGCCACTGCAGATCCGAACCCCCTTTCTTTCTGCTGTGTGGTTGACTTTATTGGTCTCGGTGCTCAGTGCCTCCGGAAGTGGCAGGGAGCTGTTTCTGGAGAGGCTTAAAAGAAACAGACGGGTTTATTTGTGGCGTGCCGTGTGTGGGTTTGTTGCGTTTTGGTCATGGTGGCCCTCAGAATGTACTTTTAGCCGGTTGTCACCTGCTTGTTGACTGGTTTGTCTCTTGGTGGTTGCTTCAGTGTTTGTTGGATACTTTATGGCTTGTTGTCTCCTGCTTGTTACCTGTCGTTTACCTGCTGGTTTTCAGCTTGTTACCTGCTGGTTTTCAGCTTGTTACCTGCTGGTTTTCAGCTTGTTACCTGCTTGTTTTCAGCTTGTTACCCGCTTGTTTTCAGCTTGTTACCTGCTGGTTTTCTGCTTGTTACCGTCTTGTCACCTGCTTGTAACCGTCTTGCTACCTGCTTGTAACCGTCTTGTTACCTGTTTGCGTCCTGCTTGTGGCCCCTGCCTTGGTGTGTGGTTACGTAACGCTCGCTGCGTGTCTGTTGCATAATGTTTGTTTGTTGCTTGTTCGCCTCCTGATTGCTGCCTGCTGTAATCCCCCCCCCGCGGCCGACTGGTTTCTCCAGGTGTGCAGCAGGCGGTCAGGCTGTGATTGGTGGTCTGGTCTGGAGTGAGGTTGAGAGAGGATGAGGGGATGAGAGGATGAACCTCGGAGGAAATGTCCGAGCGGTGACATCACCGCCGGTGTGATGAACATCTGTTCAGGTGCTCAGCCGTCCTCCACATCTGCTGCAGCACCAGGTCTGATGCATCGCTGGGACGTGCGGTGAGGACTCGCACCACGACATGTCTGCGACTCCCTCATCACGCATTGTCCGTTTATCAAAATAAGCACACAATATCATAAGGCCTGGGCAATAAAACAATGAATGATCGTATCTTGATAGACTTTTGATCAGTATCAATATAAAACGTGTTCAATATATATATATATCGATAAGAGACTGGACCACCGAATCTAGCAGCTGGGTTTGTTACACAAACACGGTTCCGTACTTATTTACAATGTTTGAGTGTTTTTCATTGTTGTATCGACATTGGAGTATTTATCAATGAAGAACAGTGGAAGGTCGTATTAAGTGTTTAAACAGAAGTGTTTAAATCCAGCATGGTAATTCCTAGTCCTTTTCAGGTCATTAAAATGATCAATAGTTATCGATATCGATATCAAACAGGATCAAGTTATATCGTGGTATCGTCTTTCAGCCACATCGCCCCGGGGCCTATTTAGTCAACCCCGTGATAACAAAACCCAAATCCACCGCATTACCCTCTAAACGCTCAGAGTGCTGTGTGAGGACACACATGTGGTCCGCAGGTAGGAATGTCACGGGCGATGCAGTCGGCCTCTCATGCCTCTGACGTTTGCGAGCAGCTGCTTCAGGCTGCATTCCCCGCTCGTAACGATCCCGGTCAATCACAGCCCGTGCGCTGGTTGGACCCTAGCAGCACTTAAATGGAACACAGCGGGGGGAGTGATGATGGGACGGCTCGGTTATTAAGTCGTGATCTGCTGCAGACCCGGGTCGGTTGATGTGACTGATTAACCGCACGTGGTTTCAGTGTGAACCAGTGTG
>NW_028179531.1:51167-61603 GCF_964030765.1 Micromesistius poutassou | reverse complement strand
CACAGCAGTGATAGCTACTGCTGCTGCAGAGGCCACACAATTAAGTACTATGAATAAATACAACGTACAGTAAGTGCGTTCATTAAGTGCATTCATTATGTGCGTTCATTAAGTGCGTACATTAAGTGCATTCATTAAGTGCATTCATTAAGTGCGTACATTAAGTGCGTACATTAAGTGCCAGGACGTACAACAGACCATAGTGGGCGGGGGGGGCTGAGTGGCTGTGCAGGTGAACTCTGAACAGGTGAGTTCTGAGTCGTTTGCGGTGTTAAGCTGGTGAGAGCGACTCTGCGGTCCTGACGTCGGCAGGGCGCTCGTTCCACCGCCGTGTTCTCCAGTTGTTTTTTAACGAATTAACCGCCGAGCCCCCTTAATTAAGCCCCCCCAACGACCCTCCCTCGGACAGGGAGTTCAGCGGGCCAACGAGCCGCAGCCGTGCCTGGTCACAGCCAATCAGGGGGTGGGTCAGTCTAATCAGAGCAAACGAGCTTCCATTGTGTGTGCCGTGATGACAGCCGGTCGCTTCT
Source organism: Micromesistius poutassou (assembly GCF_964030765.1). NCBI lineage: Eukaryota > Metazoa > Chordata > Actinopteri > Gadiformes > Gadidae > Micromesistius > Micromesistius poutassou. The sequence goes on along the minus strand of NW_028179531.1, from coordinate 61,073 downwards.
ACGTCTGTGTGACCACACTTAAAAAAAAAAAACAACTCCACAAGAGCCCGTTCAAACATGGACCTAATGGCGCCTGCTTCCATCTAATGACTATTTGATCAGAATTAACTACACACAGTGATTGTACAGAACAGGCAGTTGTTCAGTTTAATTGGGATTTCTTGGCTGTCCCCGCAGAACAGAAGGACCTTTGTGAATATGAAATAATACATCATCTCGGACCGCAGCAGACAGGCGCCTTAACACTGTCTGGGTTAAAGAGTCATACCCTTATTATCCTCACACTGCTCATTCCTGCAAAACCAATTTCAGCATCTTTCAAAAAGCGGTCTGATTTGTATCGTGTCACTTTAAGGCCCCCCCCCCCCCCACCTCCCGAGGAGCAGCCCAGTCTGCTGTGTTGATCCAACATCCAGCGTGTGCGTCAGCAAATTCACACCCCCGAGAAATTGTAAACATTGCGGGTAGCTGGGATGGCTACTGCACTTCAGCACCGCCGCCGCCCCCCCCCCCCCCTGCACCGTGTGACGTGCTGTTACGGAAGTCACCTTTGAGCACAAACGAGCTGGTTCACGCACTTATTGGAGGGGCCGTTCTTGGTGGGCGCGGATACCCCCCCCCGATCAGATTTTTTTTGTCAATAAAGCCCGATATCACCCCTTTAAACCTCGTTCCTCCTCTACCTCTGGGTGCCAAGCCTCTGCCCCCCGTTTCCCCCGACGACGCGAGGAAACAACAAACCAACGCTTGTCAACTAAAACCACACAAAAAAAACACACACACACACACACACACACACACACACACACACACACACTCTTGGCCACATAAGGAAACCTAAACACACACACACACACACACACACACACACACACACACACACACACACACACACACACACACACACACACACACACACACACACACACACACACACACACACACACACACACACACACACACACACACACCAGGCGAATGAACTCGCCAAACCAAAACATCATTTAGTCCTGCTGTGTCCCCCCCCCCCCCCCCCCCCCCCACCCCCCGCAGGCAAACTATATGCTTTGACGGCGGTAATTTCACATTCGCTAACCCTCCCGTCGGTCTCCGTCATTTCCCTGAAACAAAGTACCCTCTTTACTGGGCAAACACTCGCCGGCTGACAGGCCCTGTGTGAGCGCCGCACGCGGCATTAGGGCATCAGAGCGTAGGCGACGTAGGAGACCAGAGACCTGATTCAACTCATCAACGAGATTGTAAGTACCTCGTTCACCCCGGGTGTCTGCTCGATTTACAGATTGGGGTCATTTAGTGATGTGCTTTGGAGGACTGCACTGCTTGCTTCCCCCGCTGCCTGGGACTGGGAGACTGGTGTTTTTTTTGTTTTTTTTTTCCTACTCTGTTGAGTGGCAGTGCTCTGCTGCCCCCCGGTGGTGAGACCGAGGAGGTGCAGTGTGTGTGTGTGGGGGAGCATTCTGGGCAGAGGTGACCTCTAATGATAAAGACAAACTGATGCAGAATTAACACTGGAGGTAAAAAGGACAACGGTGTGGGGCGCGATGCACCGGTTGATTCAACCGCGTCTGGTAAAAAGTATACCCAGAAAAATATCCTTAATTAATTGTTAATTCAGTTCAGTTAAATAGGCTGTGGAGTGTCATATTTGAGGTCATGGAGAAGAGCCTCAAAATAGATGTTATGCTAACGCCCCAGGAAAGATTTGCATGAATTAAGACACGGGAAAAATATCAATACAATACAGAACATTGGAAGAAATCTAAACCCCCTCGTTATCAATTCCACAGAATATCGGATATGGGTCGACGGCAAAACAGAGGAAAGGGGCTTGGCTGGGCTGTCCCTGGGAGTAAGAACAGCATGCTTTACTATTCCGGGTGATATCATGACTGACTGACTTTTACAACGTCATACAAGTCATGAGTCCGTGAATGAGTGCGGCTGGACGGACGCCCGGTGGGACACTGGGCGGGGCGGGGCCTGGCTCCGTATCGCTGGACACGGGACGGATAGAGTTACAGTCTGTAACTGATAGGGAGGGAAGACGCAGAGAGGCAGACAAGACATGTCTCAGCCCTGTGGACCTGGATAAGACGTGTGGGAAGTAGCTTTATCCGGTTTCTAGTTCTATAGTATCTATCTATCTATCTATCTATCTAGTTTATGGGACAGCAACAGGATTAGAGTCATTTACTATACCATGAGAATCTTTATTTTGCAGCATAACCTTTGCTGTTCAAATTTCCCTTCAGGGCACATCAAATATCCATTGTCACTCGTTATTGTTTGGTTGATCTGTATCTCATTCTCCTGCAGAGTCAGACTAATAATAATAACTTCTCCTGTCAGGCAGGATTTGGTGGGTTAGGGCTAACCCTAACTAACCATGTTTCCATAGTATATTAATCTATTATTTAAATTAACCATTTAGTCTTTAAATAAATAACGAATGCTTTCACATGTGACCAGAGCAGAGTGACGTCTTAAATGTGCTTGCTTTTTGCAGCCAAGAAAAACACCACTCCTTTTCGAATGATTCATGAACCAAATATTTGAATTGCAACATAAACTAAATGTAATTTGTAATTGAACAATTAAAGCTTAATCAATTATCTAAATGAGTTTCTGCATTCATTTCAATTAATCGACTTGGCAGCCCTAATATTGGTCGAGACACCATCTGCGTTTCACCTGATATGTCGCTTGGGGACAAAGAGGATTCCTATGGGGTGGTGGGTTTTGATGAGTAAATCTTCTGTAGTTCTCTTTTATAAGCAAACCAACTCGAACTGGCTACTGTTTGGAAACGTTGAACAAGATGCCTACTACTAACAAGCTGGTGCATGAGTGTGATGAGCAGGAGGGCGACCCTTCATGACATAGATATGACACATGACATAGCTATGACACATGACATAGATATGACACATGACATAGATATGACACAGCTGCTGGTACATTGAAAGCCACGTGTGGGGAGGCGGTCGTGGTCGGTTGACCTAATGAAAAAAACGGGGCCATACGAGTTTGAGAACCACAGCTGTAAGGGAACTGGAGAGGTTTAGCACGTCAAGCTAGTCTGGCACGCTGCCTTTAAGGTGAGATGGATGTCAACGTTAAGTCGAGCAAATGCTGACTTAACAGTTTTTGTTCGTGTACTTTTAAAAAGGGGCCAGCCCTTTGAGTTTGGGGATACTCCATTAACAAAACAAGACAAGCTAAACCTCATCAATGTCCAACTTAAGCGGTGTTGCTGGTTACGGTCTTATTCATCAATGACTGATGATGCATTTCCCTCATAAACCTATACAGGGGAGTCTTTTCCATTCTATTGTTTTTATTGTTCAAGTATTTTCCCCACGTGACTTTACTACTGAAGCCGTATTATCCCAGTGATTTGTCTCAATGTGGCCTTTGTGCGATACTGTAAACCTCTTTAGAAACGAGCAGTGAGGATTAACCTTGGCAAGCCAACAGGACCCAAAACAAACACTAGAAGCAGCAGACTATGTGATAGCAGGTCATAAGATAAGGCCCTTCTTCTTTGCTCTGTATGTTGTACAAAGAATAGGTTACTACCCTTTTTGCTCTTTTGCCCTCTACTAATCGTGTAAGAGCTCCTCCTGGGAGCAGAATACCGTAAGACCGGAGGAGATGTGGCTTTAGTAGGAGTCAAAATCTGCCAAAATCAAAACTCGCTGCTCAGACCGATGGAATGCCAGGCATGTGGAACCTGTTTTCAGCGGCTTCCGACTTTGAGATTGAGAAACTTTTGGGGTTGTGCCGATGATTACTGCTGCTATTTATAAACATAACGGTATAAAGCTACATGCTGCAGGACCTCACATATTCATGCATATTCATGAAATGTTGCTAAACATATTTCCCCACAGTTTAAGTCCTCTCCACACACACACCATACTTGACTGACCAAAGTGCAGACAAAATGACATAATCAATATTGATCAGGGTTGATAGAATCTGGCCTCAGGAATGATGATTACGGTGCAAAAATAAAAGTACAAGAAGTTTTGCTCGTTTGGAACAAATCTGACCAGGCCATTGGTTGGCTGCCAGCGGATTTATCCATGAGGATATCTGGTCAGACGGATTGCATCGCTCGTTTCAATATTTACAATTAATCCAGATGGAGTCAATCATTAACCTATATCTGATTACCCATTTGGATCAAACTGCCACAACACAAAGTTTTTGTTGTTGCCAAACAACTTACAGCAGAGACAGTAGCCACCTGATTGTACTGAAATGTTCATTTCAGGTTCAGTTTCTGAGACAGATTCACAACACACTTAGAGACACTAATTAGTTAAACGGGTTGTTCCTAATGTAGTGTCAATTGTAGCATTAGCCAATAGCATAGCAGAGGTAGACAGGTTGTTTGCATACTCGCTATTGTCAGTTAAGGGCATACAACACAGTCTGCCATCTTCATAAAAAGGCGACTACCTAACTGACAGGGATTTTACCTACGGCAGAACGTGTTAAACACTTAAGAAAGAGTTGTGCCTGTTTTTGCATAGATACATCAATCTGTCACACAAAGTTAATTAAGGTCACTTTGCAGCTAGTCTCATGGGCAGACACAGCTTCTGCTGTTGCTGTGGCGATGAAGCCTAGTTCCTGCCAGACAAGATAGTATATGGTGGATACAGCCTTTCTGGTACGAGTACTTTGGGGCTCAAACAAAGTATATATACTGTCTTATCAAAAAACTAGTAAGACAGGCATGTACACTTGTCAGACGAAGTAGAAATATGTGCTTCATGCAGATCGACAGAACTTTCCAAAGTTCTGTCAAACTCTTGAAATATTTGAATTCTCTTTATTGACCAAGCATGCATACATGGCACGTGGTAATATTTATTATATGACCGTGAACAAAGTAATCTATGCATTTGTCTCCCTAAATTACTAGTTGAACAGTCCACTCCGAACCGAACGCTGGTAACAGTATTTTCGTCACGGCAAGGTGCCTGAAAGTATACTCATCTTCGAGTCAAACGGATTATGGCGGCGATGTGTTTGTGTCGCGCTCTACCTGGGCAGTGGTTAACCAAGAGGGGGTTAAGCCAATGCGGTGTGCGTTAATGCGGATGTATGGAGCTGGATCTGGAAAGCAGTTCAATTCCATTCAATTGTATTCTCATAGCCCGGAGTTGCAGTCAGAGTTACAGTCTCAAGGGGCTTAACAGGCCATACATTTATGACACACATACAAGCAAACATTTTCCATCATTTAGTTAATCAAATAAAGAGAAATAGTGTCTATGGTGACGGGGTGCTGGTGCCGATTAACCGCTTGGGGAGTCCGGGCAACCAGTCATAGCCACCGCAACATGCTAGGCATCCAGACGGTTGATTCTAATGATCACATTCAAAAGAGGGCTAGTCTTCCAGTGGCCCGAACAACAGTATAACACTAACGGTGTGTGTGGGGATGTGCCCAAGCTCCGTCTGAGCAGTGGTTCAGTTTGATGTCCGCGTCTGAGCGAGGGTTAAGCTTCTTCTCAGTATACAGTGTCACGGTGAACGGCCCATTTCATACACAATGTCGCTCGCTATATAAAAGTGAAAAGGTACTAAGGGAAAGTATCAAAGTTGGCTTGGGTTGTGACCATGGGGATAACACTCGCCCCTCCTTTCTAGAACGCTAAACCCCAAGAATAGCCACTGTGTTCAGTCACAGCTCAAGTGAAAAAAAACATGCAATTATTGACAATCCCTCCCTCACGGCCTCCAAAGTCACACACACACGGCTCTTCTTCAGCAGCACTTACAGCAAGGACATGCATGCCCTGCACACTGCCACTGACAACCAGGGTGACTGAACTCATGTGTACATAGAAGCATGCACTGTAAGTGTGCCTGCATGTTTACACACACACACACACACACACACACACACACACACACACACACACACACACACACACACACACACACACACACACACACACACACACACACACACACACACACACACACACACACACACACACACACACACACACACTTGTGTGTACGTACACATTAGGTCCGCATCAGGCTTATCTGCATGCTAGTGCGTTGTGAATTGCAGGGATTTCTTTATTTTGTTCAGCCATTAACTCAACAGGGGCCAAAGTACTGCTTTACGTTTACAGTCCCAACATGAAGGGCAGACTGACCTTTCTTTTTTTTTTTTTAACCATCCCTAAGTTTTGTCATGATTGCATGAGAGAATAACTAAAGGTTTAGTCATAATTCCTCCTCCTGCACTTGAATTGAATAACCTGCTTTGAATTGCCTGCTTTAACTTGCAGCATGAAGTTCCTTCCAAAATGTTTTATTTTTTGTCTTTGTCTATTTATCTATTCATCTATTTTGATATGACGTAAACACCACTTAAAATAGACTCCAATAGAGGCCGTGCCATGGTAGTAACACGATGTACCTGAATTGAAATAGCGCTCGTCTCACTGAATCAAAAACAGAATGAGGGAAAACTCAATGGAGTTGAAAGTCCATCTACAGTGATCCCTAAACTGACTTCGTACCGGAAAGCACAAAAGTACACTCACCCACCCACCCTCCTGCTTGACCTCCACTGCAAACAACTGAAGAGCCAGTGGGTAAGGGGGCCCTAGTGCGCTGCAACCAGTGGGTAAGGTGGCCCTAGTTAGCTGCAGCCAGTAGGTAAGGTGGTCCTAGTTAGCTGCAGCCAGTGGGTAAGGTGGTCCTAGTTAGCTGCAGCCAGTGGGTAAGGTGGTCCTAGTTAGCTGCAGCCAGTGGCATTCAGCCACACAGCCTTCCCCCCCTGCGGCCACTTCCTCTCTCTCTTTTGTACCACAAGCTATAAAAGCCTTAAATCAGTAAAATAAGCTTATCTTATGTCCAGCTGGCCTGGCCATATCCAAGGGTATGTAGTGTATTGTAGTGTGTGTTGTATGTTCTCCATGTTATGTCTGTTGGCGTCTGATGTATGGACTACTTGCTGTCATATGTTTGTTGCCCTGTCATGTAGTGCCTGGCGACTGTGCCGCAAACCCAACTGCCCCACAGGGATAATAAAGTTATCTACTACTACCTCAGAAGGCTGCTGCCACAGTTCCTACCGTTAGCCTCCCGTTTCCTACCCCGGTCCTGCTGCCCACCTCTACTCAGGGGCAGCTGACCCCAGTGTTCATACCTTCCCCTGCTCTGCCCTACACTCAACTTCTTGCGTTGAGTTCTTATGTTGTCTTACTATTTGTTTTAGTTCATTTCATGTTTCAATCTGGACCTGTAGAACTTGTGTCATTTAGATATGTTCCTGCATGTCTTTTCCTATGTGTGTGTGTATGATGATGACTCTATACTGCAAACTAAATCTACCTCTGGGTACAAAATAAATTAACTTGAACCTGAACTTCACACTCTACTCAGCAGCTGTTGCATCATCTGCATGCAAGTGTGTGTGCATGTACACACACACACACACACACACACACACACACACACACACACACACACACACACACACGACTTTGACTCCCGTTTCCCAAAGCACAACTTCCCATTTCCCTATAGCATCCATTAACAGATTGTATGCAACATGAAGAAGTTATTTCCATTGTTTCAAAAAGAAACAATGGAAAAAGTCCAAAATGTCCTACCAACTAGGAGTTTTTCATTTCAGGTGTGAAATGACCTCATAACCCCAACACCACTTTCAGAGCGGCTGCATTAGATGTTATTATAGATAACTGTTATTCCACCAGTGGAACGCGTATGTATGTGGTGGTATTGACACAGTTGCAAAAATAGAAACAAATATAGCTCATTGAAAATAAACATAAATATTGTTCAGTATATATATAGTATTATTATATATATTATGGCTCGTCACTTTGTGCATTCCCTCATATGTTTTAAATTGTAATGTTTCCCATGGATATTTTGTGTTAAACTAAACACACTGGGAGGAGCATAAGCATCATTTCCCACTGGCAGGGCCCTTCTTGCATTAATAGTTGTGTATATGCGTACATAGGCTGTACCCCTCTATAGTCACAGTTATCAAGTCATCCACAAAAGGGTCTTGATGACAATCGAGTGGTACACCTAAGGTCGGGGACCCCTGCATTAGATGAACCCCCCATCTAGGTTGAACCAGAGCCAGTGCATGCTTAACCTCTGATTGGCTGATATGGTTACCGGGTCACCGGGTGATTAGGCGATGATGCTGAATTGGAGGGGCGTTGGCGGGGGGAGGGGGGGGGGAAGCCCTGCCCTAGAATAAAGAAAGACTGAAAGCTTTGTTTTAAAGAGGTGGGCTCAGCGGGTTGGGTTCTCCTTAAAGACAAAACAATACGTTATGTTCTCACTTCTGGAAATTCTGACAAATGTACTTATTGTAAGTCGCTTTGGAGACAAGTGTCTGCTAAATGCCCTTGACGTAAACGTAAATTCTCAAGTTGCACACGTTTACCATTAGCACATTATTGAAACACTTCAAGTTGTGATATGACGGAGGAACAATGAGGCGCGTTTACGGCCAGCGACACTCGTGTATCCAAGCAGTAGACTGCTTGGATCAAGCGTGGCGGCAGCAGCGCGTCACAGTTGACGTGTTCTGCTTTTGATGCTGGGTCTCGCCGTCAGCACCCCTGTCAGCTGTGCAAACAAGCAGCCGGCATGCTTCCTGCTGCAGCGGGAGGATCCAGCTGTTCTTTGAAGCCTCACGGGACGGAACGGACCAGCCATCTTTGGACCGGCGACTAGCCAGAGTCCCTAGAAGGACGAGGCCTACTCTTAGATGAGCGCTCAAACTTAATCAAATTGCTACTATAAAAGTAGTCTGCTTCGGTGTTTGAAATCACAACATTTGCGGGATTCCTGTTTGAGCACTCACCATGAACACAAGCAGAAAATTAAAAAAAATGACGCACATAACTAAATAAGAATGATAATTCAGATCATGATATAATTATAATTCATATTTTGTATTACCAATAGGCACGGTATGTGCATGACTAGGGTCCCATATTAACCTACCACGTCAAACGGCAGTGTCTCGTCTGCCTCAAAACTGATCATTATGTTAACTATGTATACAAGATTAAAGTGTTGCCATGCAGGAAGGAAGCAGGTCAGAGTAGCCCATGAAACGCGGCAGCAGGTCATTAAACAAACCAAAAAACGCCTTTCGATGTAATCTCACAAGAGATAAAGCTAGGTCACAAGTTAACGACAAGAAGTCTAGCCCAGGTATGACTGCCCTTTCACACAGACACGGACACTAAACGGTGGTACGGTCTGGGCAGGCTGAGCGCTTCTGCGTGTCAGGAGCGGTCATCCACCGAGGAAACACGTGGTTCACAAACACACTGGACGTCAAACCGAAGAGAAGCACTTCTTAAAGAAAAGGCATAAACTAAACAGAGCAATGTACCTAGCACACAGTTAGTGTGTTAGCCACGGTATGAAGCTAGCAAAGAACATCACTACTAAAAGGACACATAAGCCATTCACCAACCCCACGTAGAACACAGATGTCAACACACACACACACAAATGCACAAACACAATCACCAGACGCACAGACAAACACATGCATGGGCTTGGGCTCACATGCGCGCACACACACCTGCACAAACTCATTCATACACAAACTCACACACACACCAATAAACACAGAACAGAGACAGCTCGTCAAGTCACCCTCGCCCTCGCTGACCCCCCCGTCCTGTCACTCATCCACTGCCTCTTTACGCTCGCGACACACACTTTTGATTCACAGGTACTTACATGATGCTTTTAGGGTCAACTGTGGACAACGTCAATCCACTGGTGCTGGGTACACACACTCGGCTGTCACAGCAGAGGGAGCGAGCTTGCTAACAG
>NW_028179531.1:36167-48667 GCF_964030765.1 Micromesistius poutassou | reverse complement strand
GAACTTGCACGACACTGTTGGTTTGTTGGGTTGAGGACGACTCAATCGAAATACATTCTAAATCCTGTTTGGATTCAACCGTAGGATTCAATTCGTATTTGTTTATTTTGCCAACTCAGTTTATGGAGTGAGTTCAACTTTTAACCAGAAACGTTCGGAAGTTAGTCAGCTCAAATAAACAGTTTACAGTGCCCAGGAGCGAGATCATAAAGATAGGGGTCTAGAGAGTGCATTCCCCCGGAGGGGGCCTAGGACTCTCATACTTGTGTATTTATGTAACGTCTCAATTGTCACAAAAGCATTGTAACACAGACATAAAAGACTGGATTGAGACAAATTTTGAGAAACAAAGTGGGCCACTTTGGGGAAAGAGTGTGTGTGAGTTAGGTTTGGGTTAACACGGCCTCTCTCTCGCTCTCTCTCTCTCTCTCGCTCTCGCTCTCTCTCTCTCTCTCGCTCTCTCTCTCTCTTTCGCTGTCTGTCTCTCTTTCTCTCTGTCACTGGCTGTGTGGAACTCTCTCTCTCTGTCTTTAACTCTGTTTTTCTAGCTCCTTGCTTGCTCCTCCCTGTCCTTTTGTCTCTGTGCATGTCTGCCCAGGCCCTCCCCTCCTCTCCGAGACAGGCCTTGCATTCACAAACTTTAGACCCCGCCCCCTTTCATTCCTCCCCCCCCCCCCCCCCCTCGCCCCTCTGGGCATTGAGCAAAGCCACCAAATTAAACGCTGAGCAGCGCAGCCCTTCGATAGCTTCATATAAAACTCATTTAGCTTCCAAGTCAGAGCCACAAGTTATTTCATGTCAACGAGGAGCTGAACCACGGTCCCCTCACGACAGTGAAGAACCACATCCAACCCGGATACGCTCCCAATGGGAACGCGTAATAGGGTAACAGTTTGCATGTGTTTGAGCTTAAAACGCAATGCAAGACAAAAGGTATCCGTGAGAAAGTTGAGGATAGTTATAGCGAGTTAGTCAAAGCATAGCTTTCTCAGGGTAGGGAAAAACAGGAATTTTGCAGTCATGTTTATTAATAGAGAACATCATATGTACAAATAAAACATATGTATAATGTATGCATTTATGTGTATTGATGTCAGTACACTGTGTTGCTGAAATGTAACACGTTCCATTTGTCCGGTTGTGCGTTTGTACAGCCCTCAATGACGGTTACAAACTTCACAAGTGGCTTAACAAGTCCCAGAGGAGTCTGGAGAATGCGTTACGGATTAAGGTATTAATTAGGAACAGGTTTAAGGAACAGGAGTAACAGACAGCTAATGGGGATCGAACCCAGCACCTTTTGTCTGCACTGTAAAAACGATGACTTGAAATTGCTGGTCTTATAAGGATTTTTACATTGAGTGAACATAAAACTACAAGTTGCACTGTTGCACAGTTTCAACTAACTTCCAAACGTTTCTGGTTAAAAGTTGATCTCACTCCATAAACTGAGTTGGCAAAATAAACAAACACTTAATATAATCCTATGGTTCCAACTTCCCATGCGTTAGCGCCTGGAGGTGGTGGAATAGGTGGTGGATTTCATGTTATTATTTCACTCCTCCCCTGTCCCTCTTAAAGTGCTCGGGCCCGGTTTTGCTGTGGGACAGGAGGTCCGGAGACTGGTGGGCCAGAGGAGTGGTAGTGTGTATGAGTGTTGGTTGGAGATAGCTGGTGGTGGTTGAGTTTTTGTTGTTTTTGGTTGTTTCTACTTGTTTTGGATTGATTGGTTATTGATTGATTTATTTTGATTGTTTTGATCCCAAAAACAATCCCATCTAGGTGGGCTTCTGTTTTAAGGGGGGGGGGTGTGACGACCCAGGTGGGTCTTTGACCCCTGGTGTGTGTATGCCTGTGTTGCTCTCTCTACTAATTAGGAGATTGTGGGCAGGTGTGGGTTGGACCGGGCCGCAGTATATAGAGCCTGGCCAGACAACAGACCTGGCTCCTCCCTCCTCCAGCCATTTGATTTCCTTTGTTTGTAACAGATGGACTGATCTTCACATGACCTTTTTGGTTACTTTCATTTATACTGACTTGCACCACACTTCTTAATATATTTATTTCAAAATAAATTCTTTATTGTTGTTGAAACAGCGTGGTCGCCCCAGTTTATGTTGCATGCATAGAGCCAGCATGTCACTTATGGATCCTATGAGTCCTAAGTAAGTTTTAAAGCTGTTTATTAGCCTCATGGTGAAAAATAAACATGCAAAAGGTTTAAAATGAAAAAGCTGGTTTATTGTCCCTTTGTGTAATTGTTAATAGGATTTCCTTTGTAAGAAAAACTCAAAATGGAAGTTTTTACACATGAATGATTCAATATAATATTGACTTAGAATTCTTAGTGTGTACAACTAGATTTCTGAAACTTTCATTGTTATGAAAGACAAGTTATTCGGACCCAAAAAACTTAGTTGTCTCAACCTTGAAATTAGCTGGTACAACTATAAGAATTAAGTTGGCACAACTGTGTGACGTTTTCTTCAAAACGTAGAAGTTTGAGTTGACATGAAAACCCAAAAAATCCTGTGCAGACAGTCGCCTTGAAATTTCAAGTTGAAGTCACTTTTTATCTTTCACATGTGTGGGAGCCGTACACCCTGGTAGCCAGCGCCCCCCCGACCCCTCCCCACCCCTCCCCCCAACCCCTCATAAAAGCAGGTGACAGGTGACAGGTGAGGCCATGACGTTGTGTGTAAAGTACAAGGCTGTGAAGTGGACCTGGGGGCTGGGAATCCGCTACCACCCCTGCAGCGGGTTCATAGTCGAGTCCCGGTTCAGGTGGTGGGGCATGGCAGGGGCCCCGCTGGCCCCTAGTGTCACGCCTGTCACGTTGGACTGTGGAACGCATGGACAGTGCACAGTGTGTGGTGTGTTTGGCCGGACGCACACTTTGCTGCGCTGGCCGGGGTTGCACAATGGGCAAACAGTTTGCGTACATAGACTCATGTACCCACGCAGCGACATCTTTGTGCATTTGAGCGTGAGTTTGTGTATGAGTGAGTCCGTGCAGATTTGTGTGTGTGTGTGTGTGTGAGCCCAAGCATGTGTTTGTCTGTGTGCGTGCTGCTGTTTGTGCATGTGTGCGTGCCTTTGTGTGTTTGTAAGTCCAAGCGTGTTTGTGCATGTGAGTCCATGTGTGTGCGTGCGTGCATGTGTGTGTGCAATGCATGCATACATCTCATACAAACTCCCTTACTTGACAGCAACATACAAATCCTAAGATTGATCCAACCAACAATACAGCCTCGAATACAACCTCTCATACGATGCAATTCCCAGGAACGAGTTCATAAAGATAGGGGGTCAAGAGAGTACATTCCCCCAGAGGGGGCCTAGGAAGAGGTGAACCTCACTTCATTAAACAGCTCCCCGGACAAAGATTAGGAGGAGAAAGCTAAATGATTCAGGTAGAGGAGAAGACGAACGGCTATCCACAATAATGCTGGGTAAACATTGTTCGGTTTATTATATTTTATTAATACTGTTTTAATAACGTTCCATTTAGTCCTGTTGAATACTACTTTCAATAACTTTGTTTAATACAGTTGAACCCTGTTTTAGTAAAGTTTTGTAAAGAAACCGCATGAAACTATCTATATACACACACACACACACACACACACACACACACACACAGACACACACACACACACACTCACTCATACACAGAAACAAACAGAAGCACACACACACACACACACACACACACACAAACACACACAAACACACACCCACACACATCGTTTAACATCAACCGTAGATGTTTCACCAAGGTCAATATTAACCCATTTAAGCACTGTATGAGAACTAGATGAGTGTGTGCGTGCGTGTGTGTGTGTGTGTGTGTGTGTGTGTGTGTGTGTATGTGTGTGTGTGTGTGTGTGTGTGTGTGTCAAGCTGAGCATGCAATGAATTGATGTGGATCCAAACTGATGGAAACCTCCAGTCCATAATACTCAGCGTACTGCGATAACACACCATTGTAAAAACAGTACGGGGCCTTCAGAGCTTCCCTAAAAGTAAAAACTTTATACAAAAAAAACATGGCGAAAAATATTTAAAAGATTTGCTAAAAAAAAAAAAATACAGGTTTTGTTCTTCTTTGTAAATATCTCTAAATATAAAACACGAACCCAAGTACCCCTGAGCTGACGCGAGCCCCCCCAGGGCCCTCAGCCCGTCCACAGAGTCCAGGGCTGCTGGACGGGAGACCGCACGTCGGGAGGCCCCCTCTGATTGGCTGCCACCGAGTCACTGACCCCGCCCCCGGGGACGTCGTGCTGCGGGTTCGTCTCGCTCATGCCGCCGAAGGCCGTTAAAGTGCTAATGCCGTTCTTGATGCGCATGTCGCTGGCATGAGCGACAACACCGCCGCCGCCGCCGCCGCCGCTGCCGCCGTTGTGGTCGTTGCTAACCTCAAACGAGTTCAAAACACTGTCCGGGTGAACGTGGTTGTTGTGGTTGCTGCTGCTGCTGTTGTTGCTGGAGGAGGGGAGCGCCAGGCCTTGGAAGGAGTAGGCCCGGGGAGAAGCCTGGGGCTGGAGTAGAGTGGCGCCGCCCAGGCTGGGGCTGAGGCCGTGGGCCGCGTTGAGCCGGTGGGCCAGGAGCTGCTGGGGCTGGAGACGCCGCTCGCTCCAGTCCTCCGGAGGCTGCCGGTGGATCTTCATGTGGGCGTTGCGGGACTTTATCTTGAAGAACATTCTGGATACGGTGTGGGGGGGGCGGGGGTGGGGGGGGGGAGAGGTTGGAAAGTAGGAAGGAGGGAAAGGGAAAGAGGGGGGGAGCGAACAAACGAATCACAAAGAATGATCAGGATGACACAACGTAAATGGATAAAAAGGTTTGATGGGAAAAGAGAAAGCGGGAACGCGGAGGTGAAGAGAGGTCGATAGGGAGGGTGGATTGTGAACAAAAGCAAGACGGAGGACGGAACGAATCAGAGAGTGAGGGGGAGAATAGAATTAGAATTAGAAAGTTGTAAAATCCAAACCATCCTGTTGACCTGGCTTTAGTCACATCACAACGTGGAGGACGTAACTCCAGCCCTCCAATACAACGGGTCCTACTTACTTGCCACACATTTTACAAGGGAAGAAGTTAGCCAATGGAGAAGCAGGTACCGCCCTTTCCGGTCCGACCAACGTCCTCATTTGTTGGGGGGCCGGGGTCACCTACAGAAACATGAAACAGACGCCAGCATGTCATTCTCTGTGTGCGAGTTTTATGAGCGCATGCATGTGTCAAAGGTGAACCCAGGAACGGCAGTTAGAGAATTACACCTTCCTCAAAGGAGAGGAAACGTGACCGACAGAATGCATTGTGGGAAAAGAGCTCCTCTGAGCAGGCAGAGAGTCTGGCCGTTTCTCAGTACCAAGTACGTGAACGACGGACTCGCGGACTTACTTAAGTCTGTACTTGGCAAGTCCGGACTTGCCAAGTACAGACTTCCGAGTACGCACCTGCAGCAGGAACAGCAGCGGACTGGATGACGTCACCACCTCAGCTCTGTTAACTGCTTTACGGCCTCATGTAGGCATATACTACTGAACAATATAAACAAAGTATATAAAACTAAACCCCAGCCTCTTTCATTTTAAAATAGTATGATAATATTTTGAAGGAATATAAATGAAAAGATATGCTTGTCGTGTGTACACGACATACACACAACTTTTTATATGTAGGGTACAGATGCGCGTGCCTGACTGCGGAGAGTAGGCTATTGATATAATAATTACGAATGAGTGAGAAATTACACACATTAGAATAGAAACACACACACACACACACACACGCGCGCGCGATCGGATGGATCCGACCGGGATTTTCGTTGCCGTTGCGCTGGGTTTCCTCTATCAGCGACTTATACAATATAAACAAATTATATGAAACAAAACCCCAGCCTCTTTCATTTTAAAATAGTATGTCAATATTTTGAATGAATAGGCCTACATTTTTGTTATACGTGTAAAATGTTCCTATATATAGCCTATTATTATAGCTTACATACTAATATTTTAAAACATGGGAATGCGAAATGCATCCTGGGATATTTAACGGTCCCAAGTCCACACGAGTCACCTCCGATGCGTCCTCGGTGGAACAGCCAGTTTAAGAACGCATCGAGAACACACACGGGTTTTACGACTGTACTTGACTTGATGCATACTTGGAATTGGAACAGTACTTGGGCTACGACTGATGACGTTTCACGAGAACGCAAGTACACAAGTACAGACGAGAACGCGACTTGAGAAACGGCCTCTGTCTGTAAGTGTGTTGGGGAATGAGTGAGCTCAGAGGGAAAGAGAAGGTTTGACAGAATGAATGCAGACACAATCTTTGTTGCTTATATGTTAGTTAGTAAATGTTAGTGAGGTTAGTTAGTTTGAAAGACAGATCCAAGTTGGATCTATCCTCTGTGTTTGACCAATCCTAACTGATTTCCAGAAGCTTTCTGGGAAAGCCTGACTGACATAGAAGCTGACCACACACACACACACACACACACAACTAAACCCAAACCTGACTTTAACCTTTGGTATTTCGGTGTGTGAGGTAAGACCCACGTGAATGCCAACCTCCACATGTTAAAAAATAAATGGAACAATGACATCCACCGCATGATAACACTGTGCCATTGGCTGAAGGCTGAGGGGTAAAGGGTGCAGGAGAGGGCCTGTACAAACACCATCGGGAATAAAGAGCAAAGGTTTACTGCCATCACGATGGTGGGCTACTGTCCATGTGTGTGTGTGTGCCTGTGTGTGTGTGTGCCTGTGTGTGTGTGTGTGTGTGTGTGTGTGTCGGTGTGTGTGTGTGTGTGTTGACCTGCTGAGCGATGGCTTCAGCTGCGTCCCGCTCTCGCTGTCTGTCCGCCTGTCTCCGCTGCACGTCCACCAGTCTCTTACCCAGGTAGTAGAACTCAACACACTGACGCACACTCTTGGTTCTCACCTTCAGAAAACACACACACACACACACACACACACACACACACACACTCAATTAAAGACACACACACACACACACACACACGCACCCTTCAACGCGTGCATTAGTATTCACATTGCATTTCTTGCTGTGTTTAAACCAGCAAGAAATGCTGGTTTGCGGCGCAAAATCAGCAGCAAGGAATTGTGTGCGACACATTGAGACTTTAGGACCCAATGGGGGACTTTAGGGTTTGAACCCCGTGCCGGGAACAGCCATGACACTGTCCTTCCTCCCTCCTCAACCCGACCAACTCAGCAAAGAAAACATGAAGAAAACACAACACTCTCACTCTCTCTCTCTCTCTCTCTCTCTCTCTCTCTCTCTCTCTCTCTCTCTCTCGCGCACTCTCGCTCTCGTTTTCTGTGCGTTCTTCTCTGATCTTTTCTTCTCTGATCTCGGCCGAGGCCGCAGGAAGCCTTCCTTTAAAAAAACCTTTTTGTGTGTGTGTGTGTGTGTGTGTGTGGGGGGGGGGGGTGGGGGGGGGTGGGTGGGTGCAAACACACACACAAGAACACAAGAACACAACTTAAAAAGCCCAAAAAAGAGAGGAAATAAGTGAAAAGTATATTTAAGACACCACAAAGTGTTACAGGCCTTTTCGTACCGTGCTCTGTATGGCGTAGAAGTCTTTGCCGAGAGTCCTCAGGCCTTCGCCGAACACCGCCCTCTCCTGGCCCGTCCACATGTCGCTGCCTGCAGAGGGAGACGGTTTGACACACATTTTACAACAACGTCTGTGTTCTTGTTTCGGAAATGAAAGAGAGAGAGAGAGAGAGAGAGGGGGGGGGTGAGACACAGACAGCGAGAGAGAGAGAGAGAGAGAGTGAGTGAGAGAGAGAGAAAAAAAGAGAGGGAGGGACAGATAGAGGAACAGAGGTAAAGAGGTGAGGATTAGTAAACAACTAAATAAACCAATAATCACAAACACACACCTGTGTAGAAGGTACATTTTACCAAAACAAACTAAAGGTGACAGCCTTTCAAAAGCTGCTTACTGCCAAACTGTTTTAATCGTTTATTGCGGTCCCAGAATTTAGAATGATTTGGTTGAAATGTGTCTAAAAACAGGTATCTCTAAGATGTCTCTTTTATCGTTTACATCAAACTCATTCCATCTAACGTAATCGGGTTTTGTTGTTGTGCTTCACACATAAAGTGGGACTGAAGAGAGGTCAAACGGTGGGCACCAGAGTAGTGGTAGTCCCCGACGGCCGTCGCCTGCAACGACAGCAGCAGCGTCTCCAGCGTAGCCTTCAGGGACGCAGCAGCGATGGAGGGATGGGATGAGCACGGATGAGAGGAAAAAATAAAAAAAAGAAGGAAGAAAAATGAATGAATGATATTGGTGAGTGAGTGTGTCATTAAATGCGTGAGTGAGTGAGTGAGTGAGTGAGTGAGTGAGTCAATTAGTGGTGAAACTAATTGCGTGCGTGAGAGTCAATATGTAGATAACTAAGTGAGTGAGTGAGTGAGTGAGTGAGTGAGTGAGTGAAAGGTTCAAACATTGCAACCACGAAAGTGTCGACTGAGGATGGCTACGGACAACATACGTTTTTTTCAAAGACTGAATGAATGAATTAAATGAAATAGCAAGGGGCCAACAGGTCTGCGACAGCAGTGCTATATTCACCATCGTGTCTCCGTTGCAGTGATGCAGGCAGTGCAGTGCCAGCTCTGTGTTGGCGCCCCCTCCTGGCAGGCAGCTAGAATTACACATTGACAGCAGCTGCTCAACTACACACACACACACACGCACACACACGCACGCACGCACACGCACACACACACACACACACAAACTGTACATTAATTTCGACCTCCAAATCTCCTCCCATCTTTCTCCTTAACATGATCGTCAGAACTTTTATAGTAGTGTTTCATATAGAAGACTCATATAGGAAACGTACAAATCTGTGGGCTCCCGTTATATTTGCTCGAGCACCATATGCGTCTGGCGCCGCTACCGTTCACACAGATTTCCCGCAGACCTGTCGCGGGTCGGGCCAATAGAAATCGTTTTTTTTTCCAATAAGGGGCGGGTTTGACACCAAGATGACTGCGGCTGGTGTGTCACAAGCTTCATTGGCGCTATCGGTTGTACGTCTATCGCGTTTTGACAAAAGGCGCCGTTAATAACGCACCTTGGAATCTTCAAGACACGCGTTGGTGGCGACTAACCTAAGCTTGGCTGCACACGTTAACTGTGACTTTAGCGTTTGGCTCACACGGTTTATCTAGGAGAGACAAAACACACTTTAAACCAAACCAGCCACTTTAAACCGCTTCCCCCCAGCCGTCCCGCTTCAGTACCTTGATCCTGCACGACGACGCTCTCTTCCAACAGGGGGAATGGTTTCCATAGCAACTGTTCCCTGGGCGACGCCTCCTCCTCCTCCTCCTCCTCCTCCGTGGGGCGGGGGCGGGGTGACCCGTCCCGGCCCGGGGTGCAGGCGGGGAGGTCGGCCTGGAAGTCGGGGCCGACGTTGATACACCTGAGACACCAGGAGAAAGGACCACGCTGTTGTCCACGTCCCCTCGCTGCTTTGTGCTGCAAGGCTCAAGAGGCGCATTCCAGACCTAGCCCGGTCCTACCAGAGTCTCCTACTTCATTTCATTTGCACAGTCTGAGAGTCCGGCCGCTCTCCGTTGACAACACGTTAACTCACTTGAAGGCGGGCGTCTGTTGGAGTTTGAAACTATTGGATCTGCCACTCAGTGCCGCTCTGGATCTGCCATAACCAATCGCTGACTCCAATCGTTTGACTACGACTCAAACTTAGCGCACGACCTCAACGTCAATGTTCTCAGCCACTCCCCTCTGTTTGCTGATTGGACGGCCAAAAAATTGGCTGCAGAAAACAGTGCGAAAATATACACCGCAAACCCAGACGTAGTACTGAAGGGAAATGGAAATTGAGCGGAAGTACGGAGGCGGGCGGAGCCAGGCTATGCCAGACCAAGATCAATCGTACATTTGCACGTTGGTCTGGGTAAGCTGTGGTCAATTTCTTCAGCACAAGAGGCGTGATCAACGGGCAACGAGTTAAATTGACTCTGTACGCAATTGGCTGCTTGCCGTCGCTTCCCTGTCATCGTTGTGTTAAACCAGCCAATAGCGCGCCAGGGGGGGTAAAGCCAGCTTGGTGATTGGCTCCCGCAAAAAAAAAAGTATCGAAACTAGAAAGAAATGTATTGCTCTTCTCCGGACCCTTCTGCAGGGCGAACTCATCGCCGGCAGAATGGGCGGGGCTACCCAGTCTAGCATATTCTGTCAATATTAGCACAATATCACTGTTATTCAACTAGACCAGGGGTCGGCAACCTCCACTGTCAAAAGAGACATTTCTGGTCCCCCCCCACCAAGTAAAATGTATCTGGGGCCACGAAACCTATTCGACCACTAAAATGAAGAAAACACAGCATCTAATGTTTTATAAATAGCTATACTACATATAAAAGAACCAATAGCTTATAGTTTGATTTAAAAAAATTGAAATGTGTAGGATGTGACGTTTATTTTAAAATATTAAAACACTTTATCTATTGCTATTTTAGTGTCACAGTAATCACCGTCATCTCCAAAATAAGAGGTGTTCCCTTTGAAATAAAAAATAAAAAGAGTCTTTACTATTTATTTTTAAAAATCTTCAAAGCTACATGGAGCCACTGCGGAGGGGTGGAACCAGACCGTCTCTCTGTACGCTGTTCACTAACGTAGCCTCACTTAGCAGGTGATGAACACCACCGCTGCTGCCGCCCTCCATACTCACGGTGCCACAGTGCACTGCTCCTCCGCATCTCCTCCTCCTCCTCTGACCAGCAGGCAGCGGCCCACTGGGGAGACGAGAGAGGAGTACAGACCCGCCTCCTGCCGGCTCGGGTTGAGGATTGGTCGAGGGGTGTAACGGCCCCGCCTCCGGGCGTCTTCCCCGCGGCGAAGCATGCTGGGAAATGGAGTTTCCCTGTAGGTCGAGGGGGTTCCGATCTGCTGGATTGAGGGGGAGGAAAGAATCGGGTTGGTGGTTTCAGTTTCTACATATGCTGTCCGTTTCTCTATCTGTCTCTCTCTCTGTCTGTCTCTCTCTCTGTCTGTCTCTCTCTGTCTCTCTTTACCACACTGTTGGCTGGCTGGCTGTAAAGGGTTTGAACCAAATATTATTAAATATATATTAAATATTAAAACAGTATTTATTCGTATATTTGTATAATCATGTTTTCTTGAAACATATTTGAAAAATAATTACACATTTAAAACTGATTCTGCAACTTCAAGATGATTCTTGTTTTCTGCGACAAATGAGTTTAATATTTTTATAATTAAGTTTAAGTTTTAGAAAGGATAAATATATATATCCCCAGAGTCCATTCAGGTGCAGTCAGGCCCCTGAATGGTTCATCACTTTATCAAGAAACAAAACAACAACGGCGACAATCCCGAACCTTGTTGGGATGTGATTGGCCGGGAGAGCCACTCTGCACCTCCGGAGCCTGGGGGGGCGGGCAGGAAGTGACACGCCCCTCCTTCCTCTGGTGGAAGGAGGGCAGGTGAGCCAGGTGGAACGACGGATGGAGGGATGAGGGTGTTGGGAATGAGGGGGTGAGGGAGGAGGGGGTGAGGGGCGAGCAGCTCATGAAGGACGACTCGGGCGCCAGTAGAACACTTTGATGTTCTGGAAGGAAGAGAAGGAGAGGAGGCGTACACGACGACATCAGACACCGGAAACCAAGAGATACGGTCGACAAATTAAATCCCTTAAAGTAAAAAGCAAAGAAATATGAACATAATAATATACAATATAAAGAAGAATTGATGACGTACGCACAGGGGTCTCATGACTGACTGACATTCACCCATTCATGCACACATTCACACACCGACGGCGGAGTCAGCCACGCGTCAGGACGGAGCAGTCAGGGTGAGGGCGTCGTCTCGCTCAGGGACACCACAACACTCACAGCTAGGAGGAGGAGGAGCCGGGGATCGAACCAGCAACCTTGCGGTTACCGGCCGACCCCGCTGTACCTCCTGAGCCAATGCCGCTGTTTGACATATTGCAAACGTGTGCCAGCCCACCAATAGAGACACAGGGCTGGGGAGGACAGACACACACTGACACACACTGACACACACTGACACACGCCACTCAAACACACGTCTCTGACGGTTGTATGTGGAGACACGCCCGCGTGACTCGGACCCGCGTGACTCGTACCGCAAACGTGTGACGCACGCCTGTGAAGCCAGCTTCACCGTTAAGATGGCTCAGATAACGTGTAGTGAGGATTTTTTTGGGGGGGGGTGAAATTTAATCAAATATAATAATAAGTCAACTAGTAGACGTTCACAAGGAGTATCTGGCAAAAATAAAAGAATATTTAAATAATATTCTTATTGCTCTACACTTGAGTTTGCGCCATTCTCCACTTGAGTTTGGCAATTTATTTAAACATTTAATGATAATAATTCTAATAAAAATAAAAATGGATAATAATATTGG
>NW_028179531.1:30000-32500 GCF_964030765.1 Micromesistius poutassou | reverse complement strand
CCCCGGAAACGCAACGCAAATTCAATGTTTGAGGCTTTTAAAAGAATCCCGGACGAGTTTGAACTTCCGCCCGGACACATTTCTAGTTCTCAAAAAGAGGGCATGTCCGGGCAAAAGAGAGACGTCTGGTCAGCCTACGTACGGCCGACCCATTTGATTCCTGCCTGTTCCACCGTTATAAAAAAATAGCGGCGCAACCTGGTGGGCGCTAATCCCGGTCATTTCTCTGCGTGAGGAATACAAAGTGTGTGTGGCGGCGCGTGAATGGGTTGAAATTGCGTGCGTGTCACGGCCAGAGGGCACAGACACGGAAAGTGCGGGAGACATGTCCCCCGGCGACCGCCACGCGCCTGTGTGTGTGTTCATACAAACACCGTGTGTAAACAGTGTGTATGTGTGTGTGTGTGTGTGTGTGTCTGTTTATGCATGCGTGCTTGTGTGTATATGTTTGTGCGTGCGTGCGTTCAGACATGCGTGTGTGTTTGAATGAATATTTGTACATGTGTTGGTGTGTGTGTGTGCGTGCGTGTGTGCGTGTGAGACCTCATACTGTATAAGAGTGGGTTTGTGTGGAGGAGAGACTCGTTTTCTCGAGTTATCTCTGAAACGAGCGTCAGACTATTCTCGGAGCAGAGGAGGGGGCTCTCACCCGACCTGCCGGGACTTTTCTCGATTTAAATCTCACCTTTATCTCTCTCTCTCGCTCCGTCTCCTCCCTCCTTCGTCTCCTTCCGTCGCTCCCTCGCCGCTTGCGTTGGCGAGCTGTCACCGAGACAACAGCGGCGGGGTGGTGGGGTGGAAGGCTCAAGAACGAGGGCGTTTCTACGGAGAAATAAAACCACCGAAAAACTTTTAAATCCCAACCTCGTGGCGAGAATGAGTGTGCAGGAGTACACAGAGTATCGTGTACTGAGAGAGCATGGGATTCACCTGTAGTTTTAACCGGGTGTACATGCTGTATTCCTGTATGTAACATGATCAGTGTCTGTGCATCAACACGCACAGATGCACACTTGTGCCACATACGCATACACACACACAAATGTATGCACACAAACACGCAGAAACACACACACACACACACACACACACACACACAGACAAGCAAACACATATGCATTCGTAGTCTTGGATGAGGCTTCTTTACATCATTTACTGAATGTATAAACACGTTTGTTGGTCATTTGAAAAACGAGACAAAAAATAATAACTTTGATAAGTATGTTGTATGTGTGTTGTATGTATGTTGTATGTTGATAGGATTGTAGATCCATACACGTTGGTGTGCCGTAAATGTTCATGAAAGATTTGAGTCTGTTGGAAAAAAATTATAGAACATTTTAAAATGAAATAATAGAAAAATAGAAATAAAAAGGAAATCTAAAGACGAAAAAGATAGGCATGAATGAATGAATGCATTTCATGCATTTAATAGACAACAAAAGTTATATCAAACGCAAGTAGACATGAGATACATATACTAATGAAATTGACAAGGAACTGTATCATAATATATACAATATGAAATATGTTTCTATTGCTTATTTCAATCAGTAATGTTCTGAATATTTCTTTGGGGATTAATTTTACACCGCCAGCAAAAATATCACTCAATCAAGTTTTAACAATCCATAAAGAAATAAATCATGAATTGACTCTGGAAATTGAATCTGGAAATCAAGGACTTGTCGAACAATAAGTAACACAGACTATTCTCTACAACTGACATTATCAGGTCATGCAGTCCCGGTAATATTGGTTTTGTTTTTCATCGTACGGTGATTCATGATTCATTGATAACCACAGATGATGGGATTCATGGAATTCATTCAATTATAAATTGCACAACTTATATTGCTCTTAATATGATTTGATATTGATACTATAATTGTTATTTTTAATGTTAGGTTATAGCGGATGTGAATTGGGGGGGGGGGGAGTGTGGGGGGAGGGGGGGGGGGTCCGCACAAAGTTCAGTTGTTCTCATTCAGCCTCTTCCAGATGTCAAAGGAGGTCAGTCAACCAAGACCAAAAATAGAAGCTTCACTGACAACATCCTCTGTACTACTTTAACCCATTATTGTGTTGTGCTTCATAGTTCAGTAACGCAAAACTTTGTTTTCCAAAATAGCGTTTACAACATTTTTCCAATCTTAACATGTTGGCTTTTCTCAAGAACGAACTTTCCCAAGTATGTGTGAGTGCAAAACGTTCTCCGCTTGCCCGACACAATGGTTTATTTGACATGACCACACGCACTCAAGAGCCCCCGTCTCCTGGAAGAACTCAAGTGCAGCAGACACTAGATAGCATCAGCCGTGTTGTGGCACCCGTTCATAAGGCTGTGTTTTGGGTAAAACACTGACACACGTAAAAAACACGAGAACGCTACACACCAGTGTAGAGTTACAGGCCCTTATCGACACAGATGTGTGGCATAGGAAAACAAACCAAAACAAGATGTTGCAAAGCAAGTGCATCACCTTCATTATCGAAATAC
>NW_028179531.1:0-25000 GCF_964030765.1 Micromesistius poutassou | reverse complement strand
GGTATTAGCGTTCACACCTATCAGGATTCACACCCTCGGCTTCTCCGCCCAGCAGCTCGTTCTGAGATAATGGGGAATATATAGAAACACACCAGCCTCAATAACACACACGGACAACCACACACACACACACACGCACACGCACGCAACCACACACACACACACACACACACACACACACAACCACACACACACACACACACGCATTTAGGGCCGTATGCACACGCATACCCATCTTTGAATCAAGGGTACGGCCCTAAATGCGTGTGTGCGTGTGTGTGTGTGTGTGTGTGTGTGTGTGTGTGTGTGTGTGTGCGTGTGTGCCTGTGTGTGAGTGAGACTCAGACAGAGAGCTTGTCATGACTGTGCACACGGTGGCGGCCGGGAAGAGCTGACGGTGGCGGTGGTTTGGTTTCATTACGAGGCGTGGAGGCGCGCGACGGGGGCGACCGAGAGAGAGAGAGAGAGAGAGAGAGAGAGAGAGAGAGAGAGAGAGAGAGAGAGACTACTTCCCGGTACAGTGAACTTTGCACCCGGCAGGTGTTCCCACCACAGCCTCACGGCGTCGTATTGTGCGCCACTCCCGAAACTGTCGGTCTTCTCTTAGTTTAATTTATTTAAATCCACCTTTAATTCTCTCAGGTCTGCGTCCACAGAGTAAGCTCTCCTAAATGTTCTCATCTACATGTGTATTCGTGTATATATATTTGTATATATATATTCGTGTATATATATTTGTATATATATATTCGTGTATATATATATTTGTATATATATTCGTGTATATATATATTTGTATATATATTCGTGTATATATGTTTCCGGACCTGTTTGTGGCAGGTTCATAGTTAAAATATATTAAATAGTATATAGTATAGTTCAAGTTTTTACACTCGTAAAAAAAAAAAAAGTTTACGCTGGTTGAAAAAAGGGAGAGCACTTATAGCTTTCGCATTCAGGATGGTTAAAGTTTTAACGTGAATTCATTTTTGGTTTCACATTATTGTTGTTGTCCCTGCAAGTTCTTTAGCTTCAGGTGAAATGTATAAACCTATAAATAATTATTAATATGAGTAAATTATTTATATTATTATTTATTATTATTATTATTCATTATGAATATTATCAACAATATTTGTTTAAATAGGCGTATAGGCAAAGACAGTTTTTCTAGCATGAATCGGCACATAAAATTGGTAGACAGCACACACACAGACACTCTCCCAAAGACACACACACACACACACACACACACACTCACACACATTCCTTAACATAAGAGCCAAGGAACATTTCTTAATGTATCAAATGCACACTCACAGTTTACTTGACATTACATAGTACAAAATATATCTGGAGCGTATATTTTTACGTATTATTTATTAATTAGTTGATTTTTAGATAATTTTATCTGGTTTTTACTATATCTAAATGATGCTGGTCAGTTTTATTAGCACTGGAGCACTTTAACTTTTTTACCTATGTGACTGTCCCATTTGTGTTTGTGTGTATGTGATGTCTGAGACTGTGTAACGGAAAAACCACTTTTAAAACTGCAAAACAAGTTTACCTACGGGTACAAATAAAGTAACCTGGCCTGTAGTGTACTGCCCCTTTGGAAACAACCTGACCCCAATTATATCCATTTTATGTTTCCCAGATTAATTATGTTGCATATAGAAACCCAGGCACTAAAGTAAAAGTATTTGTTTGTAAATGATCACGTTGATTATTATTATCATCAGACAGAATTATCCATCAGGTTATGTTTGCCTTTGTGACATTTCGTTCAAATCAAAACATTTGAATGAAGCCATACATATACAGAATGTCCCGGCTCCCACTGCCATGCTGCATCTCTCTCGAATTACATCACGCTCCAGGTCAAATATGCCGGCATCTGTTTCACATACAGGTCTTACGATGATGATGATGTGACGCATGTTATAAGATGTTATTGCACACTACTACTACTACTGCTGCTGCTGCTACACAATCAGCTATAGATGAGATTATGAACAACTGAAACGTGCTTTCTCTTACGTCTTCGCCCATGTCGGCAAGTCAAGTCTGAATAGAGAATTCAGGGGGGCCATGAACGCATTTACTGTATCTATACATAATCTTATATTCATCTAATATATTATATTTTGCTTTGATGTGAACACTGTCTGTTTCTTGTATCAATATATGCAAGACCTGTGTTGTTGTCAATTTATATCTATAAAATAAATGAACAATTATGTACGGGCGATTGGTGACCATTGTGAAATTGTGTGAGAGCATTGTGAGAACATACAGTAGAAGAGGTCAGGTGGTACGTGATGGTTCAGCTGTACTCACCTAAAGCATCAGCGGGCAATGAGCAGGCAATGAGCAGGACATGTCTGAGAGCAGGGGGCTGCAGGGCGTAGTCCCAGCCGTCCAGAAGACAGAATGCACATCTTCATAAAGACAGCATCTGTGGATAGACCAGGTAACCTTGCACATTGAGTATATGTTAATAAGCGATGATACCTCGTTGTTGGAGGTAATGAAGTATGTTGTCTTTATAAAAAGGCTACAGAAACATAAGAGTTGAACGTGTATTTGTTTTAGGTAAACAACTACCTTGTTTTTCTTTCTGTGCAATTACAATTTGCTGTACCCATAAAGATATGACATTTAAAAAAATTCCATAACACAACAATGTATTTTTGTAATAATTCATTCATACTTTCCTATGAATATTTTATTCTTTTGCTTTCTATCCTTGCGTTGCACTTAAATACTGAAGTGCAGGGTTACGACTTTAAAGTCTACATTTGGTGAATGTATTTCCTGTCGCTCATTCCTCTCGTGTTTTCCTGACACTGACTATCAGACACCCCCGCATCCTTTATAAAACATGTCAACAATCAACATAAAGAATCTTAATTCATACGTTTATTATCTGTTTCAGATTTGTTTGGGACATTACCAATGTTTCAATACAGTTTTTTAATATATTGCTATTATCCTTAACATTTTAGAATAAATGTTTGTTGTTGCAACTTTGACTCTGCTCACCAATTTAAAATAGTAGTTTAGCTATTTAGGCTTGCTATTTAGGGGTATTAACATGAGCCTTTTAACAAGACTGCTTTCTGTCTTTATTGATGGACAACACAGTTTAACATGAGTCACCCATGTATACTGTAGGTCTCATTCTCTCTCTCTCGCTCTCTCTCTCTCGCTCCTGTCTTTAGATTTCCAGGCAAAAGGGTCAGAGTTTTAATCCCAATGTCCACAGAATCTAAAAGGATTCCACCAAAAGTGCTGTGCCTGACTAAATGGTATAATGACATGCAGACGGCTACTGAGCACTGCCAACGGAGAGTGGAAGAAAAGTCGGTTGCTGTGTATAATTGATTGAATGCAAGCCAAAAATATATACATATACATATGGTAACTTATTTTCGTATCTCACTTTGCTTTTGATGTGAATTGACATGGAATGCTATAGCTCCCCCTTGCTATGCTTCCCCCTGATATTCTTATTAAATTGAGAGGGGGGGGGGGGGGGGGGGACGTTTTTATTTACTTTAGTTTTGCAATGTTTCAAATTCCAGAACTGTTCTATTGTCTGATCTCTTGCAACTTACTTGAAATATATATATTATATAGAGAGTAATATCGGGTGCTATTCAGACGGTTAAAACATTGTGTAGGCATAAATCCTGAAATGCACCCTGCTTCTGTTGGGAGTAATAAGAATGTAGAATGTATAAATCATGGAGACGTCACAAAAAACCGACTCCAAACATACCTCACCTCCGATATTATACAGTAGTTAGGGCGGGCGAGCAACAACATATTTTAAATATATATATTTTTAAAAATGTTGTAATTTTGCATCATCACCAGCCTCCAGCCACAGGCCTCGCCCTCATGGTCTCTCCCGACGCCTCGCCGCATTAAAAGCGGGATGTAGATTTACCACGAGGAAATAACCAGTCTCTGTACTGGTGGTGTCAGAACTTGTAGGCCTATACCTACCCTCCGCAATAATTACACCTACGTGCCCTGCGTTCGTTTTGTATGCAATTCACGCCGTGCTCGCTATTTCCCCCATAGGAAAAAGACGAGGAGTAAAACAGTAACAGCTACTTACAGTAAAGTGTCTGAAAGCTAAGTTCATCAGGCGGGCTTCATCCAAAAAGTGGCTCCCTGTTCCCTCTAGTGGACATCATGCTGAAGCACACGTGATATCATTCTCCTTAATATGTAGGCCTTTTATTTCATGTTTCAACAACTCAAAGTAAATACGTGTTTTCAGTGGAAAGTTTAAGTATTGTCTCTTAGGATGCAAAATCGCAATAACATTGTTACTTTCTTTCAAAGCTAAAAAAAAATAATGCTTTATTTAAAGCGGGAGATGGTTGCTGGAGACAGTTCCTTAGATTAATGAATGAAAAAAACATTTAACTCGTTCAAAGTTTCAATACAGTATATACATAGGTGGAGACTCAGGGAAAAGAGATGTGCAAAAAGTACGTGTTCTGATGTAACGATCTGTTGCTCAGGCAACAGATCTCAATTGACCTCAAGGCTATGTTGTCTGTGAAGGTCAGATACAGTTACAGTAGGTTACCGTTTGTGTCATGGACTTACAAGGTCTTCCAAAACAGACTTTAAAAACCAATCAGATCAACCAATCAAACCCATCATTTTATCATTTTGCCAAAACAAAGTTCATCAGTGTGACTCATTTGACCGTCACATCAAAGTCTAAAATGTTTCCGTTAAGCTTTAGCCAAACGGGCATGTGCTAGTTCAAATGTTTTGAAAAAGATGCAGACTTGGCCAATGCTTGTGACGAGTTGTCGTGACCTAGGCACAGTAACCTACGACCTAGTTTGACTTGTTGAACTAGGTCGTAGGTTACTGTGCCATTTTCATTTTCGACCGCAATGTAATGTACATGGCACCGAAGACATGTGCAACTTACAGCTGCAAGGCCTATAGCTTCTTTTGTGTTGACAATTAATATAAATCGAATTTACAAGTCAAGGCCATTGTGCAAATATTATATTATTAGGAGAAGGCAGTTTTAATATTCAAACCAACGTGCTGTGATGAACAATTTGCATGTCGCTAAACTGGTGATTTAAATCAAAGCTATCCATCTATCTATCTATCTATCTATCTATCTATCTATCTATCTATCTATCTATCTATCTATATATATATATATGTCTGTCTATGGGAGGGGAAATAAATAAATAAAAAAGTGCACATATAACATCAACAATGACTGGAGGGGGGTGAGTCTTTTATTCGTTAATGTGGCTGGACCCCACGCCGTTTTATTGGCCAATACGTTTCCTGAACATAAAAAAGAGACCATTATTTAAAGCAGTGCAGTTAACCTTCAGCGCCAGTAGGGGCGTGTTTGGTTTGCACCATGAACGCACGGGGCGTTCAAGTCGTGTGGGATGGAAGACACCGTTTCAAACTTGCGAGCATTTCAAGTCAGGGATACGTGTAGTATGTAAAACGGTTCAGGTCCGTTTCGGGTGATAGCAAGATAGAGACCAGCTGGTTTGATGGCAATCGAATTATTTTTCTATTTCTATCTTTAAATAGTGTGAATCATTCAAACTGCACAGGCCTACAGTTACTATGCATTTGCATTGAACAGTGAGCTTCAGCAGACGTGATGTGTCCATTTTTGTATGTATTTTTGTGTGCTTTTCAGTCACTTAAATATTGTCCTCAGACTATACTGATTATATATTGGGACCTTTCAGAAAAAATAATAAATTCCGAGTCAAAGCGCTTTACAATATTGCCTAACATTCAGGCATTCATAGACACATTCACACACAGACGGCGGCGTCGACCATGGGCGACATCCAGCTCGTCAGGAGTAGTCAGGATGAGGTGCCTTGCTCAAGGACACCTCGACACTCAGCTTAGCAGGAGCCGGGGATCGAACCAGCAACCTCCCGGTTACCAGCCAACGCGCTTTACCTCCTGAGCAACATGCCGCCCCACAATGAATTCCCAATCTTTATTTGAACTGTATTACCAGGTCGGAAGATGTTAATTCTTTAAAGCAGCATTTATTAAAACAAAAAAAATGCGACGCACATGAACTCTTATTAACTATAAACACAGAAAGAAGGGTAGCACGGTAGCAACACAACACTACACTACACAAACGCCGCGTTCAAGACCTGTGGGCACTATGCTGCGTTCCAGGCAACCCGTAACTCGTGATTTCACGACTTCATACTCACGACTCACGACTTGTTAGCGTTCCAGGCAAGTCACGACTAACAAACAAACAAAAAAACAAACCTGCGGCTCTGTTTTGATGGTGCATTGACTTTTATGGAAACCTCACTTCACTTACACGAGCAGAGCTTGGATTGCTGGTGCAAAGACGTTCTGCGCGCGGAGATAACAAAAAATAAACCGTTAAACTTAACTGACAAATCGACATGGCCGACCGTGCAGCGTTTGTGTTTTTTTGTGCGAAACTTTTTTTTATCGCCAAAGGAGCCGTTGGGGAAGCCATTGTTGTTTATGTTCGTGACGTCAAAAAACGAACTGGGTAGTACATCGAGCAGACACGAGTTCACGGGTCGTGAGTTACGAGTTTGAGTTTTTCCAGAGGCACCACTTTCACGGGTAGAACGGGTCGTAAAAACCACGAGTTACGGGTTTCCAGGAACGCACCACTAGTCGTCCCCCCCGCCCCCCCCCCACGTAAATGACCAGCTTCCGACTTGTCAGTGGTGTGTGCGGGGTCACGTGGTGCGCGCACGGACGGCCATGTTTCCGAAACACAAACAACAAGAAGAGCAGAGAGAGAGAGAGAGAGAGACCAGCGGGACGACACGGCGATACGCAGCGAGCAGCGACCCAAACACAACACAACACCAACACAACACCAACAACAACAACAACAACAACCACGCAGAGCGACGCGACTTTGTGTCCGAAGTGACCGTTTTTTTTTTTTTGTCGAATGAACACGTTTTATTTACAAAGAGATACGAGCGACCCGTGTGCAGCACACACCCGAGCGGCCGTGGACGCATCGTGCACCATCCGACAACAGCGAGGGGGGAGAAAAAGGTAAGCCGTCGCCGCGGTGGTGGTGGGGGTGGTGCTGGTGGTGGTGCTGGTGGGTGGTGGGTGGTGGTGGTGGTGGTTCCTCTTTGCACGCTAATGCTAACCCAGGAGCTAACGTCAGTGAGTACTAGTAGTACACACACACACACACACACACACAGCGCGTCGCGTCCTCCGCGGTGGTTATTACAACCATTACGCATTACACACGCCATCCGAGGGAGAGTAGCTTGGATTAAAAAGTTGTGTTTCGAGCGCTCGGTGGATGTGAATCATGCAGAGTATATGGGGTGGAGGTGGAGGTGGAGGGGGGGGGGGGGGGGGTGTAGCGAGGGGTCGGCCGTCCATAGCACAGCGGGGGAGCAGGCCAGGGGCGACGGACGGACCCACACACACACACACACACACACACACACGCCGACACTCCGCCCCCCTCCGCCGCCGCCGCCGCCGCCGCCATATCACATCGCGTGTCATCCGAACCCGCTAACGATGCACGATTTTTTTTTTGAAGGATAAACCCCATTATTATTATGACCCGGAATCCGTCATTTTGCAAGGTAGTGATCTGTGACGGTGTTGGGGAAAAGCGTGGCGGCGTACTGCGAGCGGTGGTTTGGAAGGGGGGGGGGGGGGGGAGTCCGCGAAGTAGTCCCAGCGAATTCGTGCTGTTCGCTGGGTTCGTTAACGCTGGAGCTAAATGCGTTCGAGGCGGTCGGTCGCGGGGCTAACCTGTCGCTAGTAGGAAGGTACTAGCCACAAGTAGCACGGTGCACAGCACTCGTCTGCTGGGTTGTGGTGTGTGCTCAAGCTCAGTGTAGCGGGGGTTTAAGCGTGTGGACACCGTGCAGGGTGGTGTTGGCGGTCAACGTTTGCGCAATTTCGAAATTACTATGTGCGTTTTCTAGTGTGTTCCATTTTGGGGGGTCTCTTGGTAGTCGGATGTTGTCCATGAGAGCAACGTGATTTCGATTAGAGGATGACCTACTGTGTGTTGGATTTGAGGGTTGTGATGCTAGATACGTTTGTTGCACTTTTTGAAATGAGCGTTTTCAAATCCTGCGTTTGTTTGTGTTTTTTTGTGTTTACACTGGTGGGAGGTACATTACCGTATAACTACCAGTATGTTGGACCACGTTTTTGAAGTTATCGATACCAAAATCATTACTAATACCAAAATATAATATATCAATAATATTGTTATTTGTGTTGTTGTTGGTATTCCCATTACATTTAGTTTATATTCCCAAACAACAAACCTGTTTTTTTTTATTATTTTTATTATTCGGTAATCGGGAGCCTATCATTTGACCCTTTTAATTTACAATGTTTGTGTATGTATGTGGGAATTGATATGGCCTTCCTCCCTGTATATGTTCATGTATACTTCTCCACTATTTGTGTGTGCCTGACATGTGCAGGTGCTTTCAAGTGAAATTGGCCACTCTGCACCAAAAACATATTTCAATAGCAGGGACTAAAGTGAATCCCACAAACATGCTACACATTTTTTCTTTCAAGTGCAGTGTGCACAAACAATCTGATCAAATGATGCCAGTTTTTTATCTAGGAGTGAGGCCTTGTAAATAATCGCTTAAACATAACAGAAGTGAAAATCTAATTACACTGTCTTGGGTAAATGGATGCAGGCTTGGTGCCAAGCAGTGAGTAAAAAGTGTTTCCCCAGCAGTCAACCAGGGGATTCCTGTATTCCAACCAGGCCAGAGTGGTATCTGGGCTGCACCATCGTTTGGACATGTGCCCAAAACCTTTATCACACTCAAGTTATTGTCAGACATGCAAATCTGTTGCTGTTTATGTTGATATTGATTATCTCAGAAAGTAATGCATCATTTATTTGTGATATAGAAAAAACGACAAAACGGAGTGTTTACATGAAAAATATACCTAAATGTTATAAATCAATTTTTTTTATTTTTATAAAGTGCTATCTTACAAGTTAGACTCATTTCACAATTGTTTGGTGCTGGGGTAAAAGAGGTTTTTGATCATTTGTAAACAAGGTAATCTCTGCTCAATTGTGGCGTGTGAACAACAACATCTTGCACTGTTTTCCGTGGGTCGCACATTTTATTTTGGTCCATCATTAATCGTCTTCGGGTGAAAACGGCCTGCCGGTTTGAATCCAAAGCAGAATATAAATGAAGCTTTGCATCTGTTCTTGATTTGGGCCGTGAGTGAATGTTACTAACATTTTAAGAAAGGTTTGGAAGATACTATGTACCTTTTTTTTTTTTTGTTCTCCTTTTCTCAAAACACATTACTTAAACTGAACATTTTCTGTCCCGCAGCACTAAAGTCTGAGGACGAGGAAGAGGGGTACCGGAAGGTTCTCTCTATCCACAATTCAGTTGGAGCGAGAGAAGGACATTCAAAGGAAGAGAGAGAGAGAGAACGGAAGGAGAGAAAGTCGCGCCTGCTATTGGCAGCTGGTTCAGCAGCCTGATTTCTTGTGGCTGTCAAATTAGTTCCTGCGTTAAGTTTTTTTTTTTGATGAATCAGTTTGTATTTTTAACTTCAAAGTGATAAAACTGCTGTTGTCAAACAAAGAAAAAGAAAAAAAAATACAATTAATGCTATTGAGAGTGTTTTATTTTTTTCCAACATTCAATTCCAAGGATTTTTTTTTTGAGTTGTTTTTTTTTTCTCTTCGTATTCGTTTTAACAATCTTTTTGGGCTGTAGTAGTTGTAAGTAGCAGGAGCTTCCGAACTCCAAAACTCAACGTCAACTCCTCTTCCTTACCTGACTGTAAGACCGGACAACCTGGGATTCCTCAAACACCTGCAACCTGGCAGCTATTCGTTTTGTGTCTGTGTGTTTGGGGAGCGAGTTCACCACAGCTAAAGCACCACTCAGCCTTCTAGTCACCTAAGCCTAACTCAAGCCAGCGATCCCTAGCCTGGTCCAGCCTGCTCGGACCACCTGGACAGGGTAAGTAAGTGTGTGTGTGTCGTTTATTTCAGTGTGTGCTAATAATTAGTAAACAAAAAAGAAATCCTACTAATGCTTAACATTTTCCCCTAAATTTCTCCTCTGCAGATACTCAATTCTGTGCGGACGTGAGGAATATGACTGCTGAGACTCTTAACTTCGGCCCAGAATGGTAAATGCCTCTCAGTGTAATACGATTACGACTGTTTTTTACGGCCTTCACTTAGTACCCACTTGTTGTGATAAGCCTTTTGACCAACATTTTTGCAAAACCTCTTTTGGCATTATTTGAAGTCTGCAGTTCCTGGAGAAATATATTCACCGTAAAGATGTTTCAGCCATCTTGACTTTCACTTAATCCTAAAAGAATGTTAATGTGAGAAACCAGCCCAGCTATCAACCAGTGTCTGAAGTTGTTGGAACAACTTTGTCTAAACAAAAGTAAAACACACAAAGGTAGGCGCCCCATGTAGGGAGAACAGTTTGGTTCAATACCAGTATGGACAAGGAGGAACCCTGTGAGAAGGAACAAAGGAGCTATGGCTAGATATGTCTTGATTGCCACATTGGACACACATGAAACAACAGACAAATAGCCAACAGTTAGACATGATTGATTTGAATAAGTAACAAATGGCAAGTTTTTTTCTGTCGCATCCAATCTTTGTTGAGTCAAATCTTCCATGGTAATACACTTTGTCTTTACAAGTAGAATAAGCATCTCGGGAATTGTGCATATGGATCAGCGGGGCGTTCCACTGGGAGAATGGGGGTTCTAAATGAGCGCTACCACAGCATTGCTTGGTTTCTAGAAGGAAAAGCCTAGAAGTTATCCAGTGTTTTCTTTTGTCAGGGTTGACTCAGTCTACTGTGTGCACTTGGCTGTGTTTATGTTTGGCTTTCAATAAATGTCCTTATTGATTGATTGTTAACCACTTTGTGTAATGGCAATAGCACTATCCAATCAGCTTCCTTCAAAGACATTCTACACTGTTAGTCTAGAAGGATACACAATATCAGGAAGGTTTGGCAAGCGATTCGAGACGATTACAGGGGGATCAAAGAAAGTTAAACGGCAGTTGTATTACCACTCGTGCTGGAGAAAAGGCTTCTCTCCGTCTGTACTGGTCCTGTACGCTATTCCCTCAGAACGGATCTCTCCGTCTCAACATCCATTGTCTAATCATGACGTATGATATTAATTACAGATTATTATATAAGTCTATATATGGTAGTGTATAAAATGCTAATAGAAGCCTATATTTGTTGTCCGTCCCTTTCATCATCCGTTGTCGTAAAACTTTGCAGAGTTAATTTGCTTGGTTGAGGTCTGTCAAGTGTTGAAGACACGTGAATGTCATATTTCTAAACACATCGTATGAGATTCGATTGGTCAGGAATTGGTCTGGCCTGATGAATCAGATTAGACTGGAGGGTTTTATATGTTGTATGTTTTAGGTTGCTTGGTTTTAGTTTTAAAGTTAATACCTTCTGTGGTCTTGTATTCTACCAGCTGCAGATTGGCACTTGGTCTTTTAAAATGTACTGACCAGTAACTGATGGTCACAAGGAGATCTTTACAAAATACCAATTATTTTAAATTCAGTTTAGTTCCCCACGGATCAACCCGAAGAGGGTTGTGTAACTACCATTCTAAGCTTAAGGAAAAGCTTAAAATTCGATTGAATTACACTGGCCATCAGTAAATATGTCCATGTGTTTCACTCTTTACAATTACAGTATATTGTGAAACTCTCAAAATCACCACCTAAAACAAATAAATAGTAATGCTACCAAACTAATGAGTAAATCTCATTTCACATTTTGCAACTCAGCCTTGAGAAGGATGTGAACGTTTTGCTGTCTTTGTTGCCGGCCAGTTGTCGACCTGATGGCTAAATGTTTGTCTAAGGACTACCAGCAGGCGTTGTCTCTGGGCTTTTTGGTAGCGCTCCATCTCAAATGGGCCGTGACCACTCCTTGAATTCTTGGTCGACTGCCAGTCCAGTATAATATTCTTCCTTATTCTTCATTTTTAGACTCTGCAGTTACCCCCCCCACACTCACACACGTGCACATTCGTGCACATCCTACGGTTTTACTAACAAGGCCAACTAGCACTGCCTCGCTCTTCAAGTTTTTCTTTTCACAACTAGCCATGCTCCCATGCTTAGCTTAGCTGTGCTGCCATCTATCTATATCTATCTTGAGAGGGAGAGAGAGGCTAGTAGCACAGCTAGGCTAACTAGGGCTGGCTAGTGATAACCGATTACACTACACATTCAATTGTGCATGCCGTTGGTCACAGAGATCTCCCACTCTTACAAATTAGAATCTGCTGCTCGAAGATGAAAGACATGAAAGCAATAATCATAAAAGCACACAAACAGAAAACTTGTGAAGTACACGCTTGGATTGCTCCTGTTGACCAATGAGAAAGCATTAACGGAATGCGTGTAGGATGGCATTTCTGGAAAGGGACAGACACGCCCGTCCACGCTGTCCACACGCACCCTTTGCCTTCCTGATTTCAACCTTAATTCTCAACTCTAATGCGCCTCTTCCTCTCGCAGTATGCTTTTTGTTTTTTCCCTTACTTACTTACTTACTAACTTCCCTTACTTCCACTTTCTTTTGCATGATCCCCCCCTACTCCTTTTCAAGTCAAGATATTGCGTCTACCGCTGTACAGCCAGATGAACGTTCTCTCTTAAGACCTCACGCTGCAGTCGTAGGTAGAACGGCAGTTTTGGAGCACAACTAAAGATGTGTCGCTGAAAAGAATGGTCTACTTTGAGTTTTTTTTTTGAAATTGTGTTTTTTGCTCGGTAGCGGAAATAATTGCCTGTTATGTATTTCTTTTGGGTGTACAACTCCCGCCTTTACCTCCCCCCTCCCCCCCCCCCCCCCCCCGGCTCTCTGCGCTATGGTTACATGTGGTTCAGATGGGGCCCGTTTGTGGACGTGACGTGCCGCGCACAGTGGCATGTGAATGGGGCCATTGTTAGATCCTGAGGGCCTTGGACGCCCGCCCGGCCGTCGCATAGCGTTTTTTAAAAGGAAATCTTAAGATTGCAATGGGCAGTATGTCAGCTTGTCTCTCTGCCCTCTCTCCCCTGCCCCAGAGTATGCACTGCCAGGACCTAAAGAG
This sequence comes from Micromesistius poutassou, assembly GCF_964030765.1. Classification (NCBI taxonomy): domain Eukaryota; kingdom Metazoa; phylum Chordata; class Actinopteri; order Gadiformes; family Gadidae; genus Micromesistius; species Micromesistius poutassou. Next base: position 11,791 of record NW_028179531.1, on the reverse strand, counting down.
CCGGTCGGTTCAGCCAGTGCCGACCATTCAGCACCACCAACCCTCCTTATCCCTCTCTGCCCCTGCCCGGCGGGGCCTGTTTCGTTGACGCAGTTGGGTCTTTGTTGGCCATAGGTGGAACGCTCGTTCAGACGGTCCCGTTGAGGTGTAGCTACCCAATGTGGAAACGCGGCATGGCGCCACCTTGAGTCGGGCCCTTTTTTTGCGGTGGTTTTTGCAGTCGTGGAGAGTTAATGTAATCTCTGTGTTCCCAACGTCTTTGAATTTACTTTTGGTTCTTTTTGGTTTTTGCAAGAAAAGTTATGGAAACGGATGAATTCTCCCCGTGATTGCAGAACTGGTGCCCATTAAGTACACTGTTGGCGGCTGAAATAGCTTTTTAAGTTTGTTGCTTTTTTTTTTTTTTTTTAAATCTTGTATCCATCTATGCAACATTTGAGTTGTTGTGAAATAGTTTTTCCATGTTAATGGTCAACTGTCTTTCTCCCAAAATGATGGCTTCCAACGTTGGAATGCAAACGAGCGGTTAGAGAAACCAGTCTTGACTCCCCCCCTTTCTTTTTTCCCCCCCCCCCCTCACCCGCAGGCTTCGTGCACTGTCCAGTGGGGGGAGTGTGACATCCCCCCCGCCTTCCCCCGCCATGCCAAAGTACAAGCTGGCCGAGTACCGCTACGGCCGCGAGGAGATGCTAGCACTTTATATCAAAGACAACAAGGTGAGACCTGGAACGCTCTACACGTTGTGTACTAGTGTGTACTAGTACTTGTGTACTAGCCGCGATGTTCGTTATGAACCTTCACCCCGGGGGTAAAGGTCAATAACAGACCTGGATGGATAATGTTTTATATTTGTTATGGTTTGCAGGCTTCACTACAATTTTGGGGGATTTAAAAATATATTTTTTAATATTGGCTGTTGTTCGCAGAGTCAATAACGGACACTTTTAATTTGGGCATTCAAAAAGTATCGTATGCATAATTTAAAGTAATGTTTGAACTGAAACGATGGCTGCACTGACAAGTGGACTGGTCGGACCACTCCTGATTGTCTTGTCCCCCCGAGGCTCCGCCCACCACTCATTGTTCATGTCGTCTTGTCGTCACGGTTGCTGTGCGTGCAGGTCCCCGAGGACATGCAGGATAAGGAGTTCGCTGCTATTCTGCAAGAAGAACCCATGCAGCCGCTGGCCCTGGTGCCCCTCACCGAGGAGGAGCAGGTACGATGAGCGTCTTCCACGCGGGTGTATGGGACGCCCCACACACACACGCCACCGCACACGAGCAGACACGCGTACGCACGCACACACACACACACACACGGCCGCCGAGGCTCTCGCGCAGACATAAATACTGTTGGTTAAAACCTTTGTCTAATCCTCGCCGAAAGAGATGAGTGCTTGCCCGTTGTATCGTATTAAAACTAGGGTTTTAATGGATGGTCTAGTGGTAAAGGGCGGCCACTCGCAGCTGAAAGGTTCTGGGTTTGACCCCAATGCCTGCCGTGTCACCTACCTGTGACCTGCATCCATGAGCAAAATGCTAAATGGTCCCTAACCCCTGAGCATGAACGTGACCAAGACGTCTTAGCACTAGGGATGTGAATAATCTTTCATGGTCGAATAATCAGCGGGTGGTATGAACGAATAATCGATTATTCGATGTGTGCCGACATTCTCAAAGGCAGCCGTGGATCATCGGCAAGAAATCACTTAATATCTTAAACGCAAAAAAAAACTAACTTTAACAGTGATCAGTGTTTGTGTTGTATGCATATATATTAATATTTATGCTTGTGTATATTGTTTTTCTGTACATGATTAATAATAATAATTAAAAAAACTAATAGTGCTACAGAACCAACATTAGTTCCGTCCGTTAATTCTTGTTTATCTGAATGGGGAAAAAATGTTAACGGTCCAAATGTTAAAAATTGACTTTGACCCTCGGGAACGAATAATCGAATATTCTGACCCATCCCTACTTAGCACCGCTCCTCCTTAATAACCCCAAGTCTGAATTCCCTTTTGATAAAATCATCGGCTTAAATCGTTAACTCCACGCACACAGTTGAGACCAGCGGCTCCCCACCTTGGGGTCGTGACCCACTGGTTCATCAGACGGTCGGCCGTGGGTTCACTCGCCGTCGTTAAAACACTTGGAGGAGGAAGCGTGATCATGCGGTGACATGGATATACGTTGCACGCTGATCAATGGGACGTTACGATCTTACGGAGTGCAGTGGTTTCCACTCGTTTCATCTAAACGGTATTCCACTCGGATAAGCACTGGGGCTTCAAAGGGTCCATTCTGCTGCCTGGCCAGTGTGGCACAGAGTTGACATTCTTAACATTCCTTCATTTTCCATTCTCTCTCTCCCTCTATCGCTTTCCCTCTCGTTGGCTCTCACTCCCTCGTCTCTTTGCCTCTGCTGTCCTCCCTCCCTCTCTCGTTACTCTTTATCACTATCCTTTTTTCTTTTTTTTTTTTCCCCCTCTTTGTTTTTCGTCTCTGGTGCCATCGCCTCTTCCGCTCGCTCTCTCTCGCTCTCGCTCTCGCTCTCTCTCTCTCTCTCTCTCTCTCTCGCTCTCTCTCTCTCTCTCTCTCGCTCTCTCTCTCTCGCTCCACAGAGGAACTTCTCCATGTCTGTGAACAGCGTGGCTGTGCTGAGGCTCATGGGTAAAGGAGTGGGCGGCGCCGCCCCGGCCGGTGTGGTTCGGGGCCGCGGGGCCGCCCGAGGCGGACGAGGTAAACGACAAACAAACACACACACACAACACAAGACAACAACAACAACGTTTCTCACGCTCATTCTCATTTCTCAACAAACAAAAGAAAAAGAGCATAGCCCACACACAACTCCTCAACCGTGTGCTATTCGTCGCAGTGCATTTCTTTATGATCAGATGCTCTGTATGAAATTGTCGTTGTGTGTGTATATAGAAGGCAGGCGTGGGTGATCTGCGTGCTACGGACACACAGTAGTGAACGTTGATCAAATAACGTGCTACAGTAGTTCATGTAAGGTCTAAAAAAAAAAAAAAAGGACGGGTAAAAAAGAAGAGAAGAGTCTGGTGGTGTGTGTGTGCCTGGACGCTCAGGTTACATCCTCCAGACTGGCAGCCGCTCCAACCAGACTATGACCAGAGTGGCTGCTGTCTTTACAAGGAGTGACCCACATGGAACCACTCAATGAATCCCCGACCACTGCTACCAGTGGAACCACAGTGTGAACAAGCCCGACCTCAAGCCACTCGCTCTCCTAAGTACAATGGCCGCCGTCCAGGAGGGGCTGAGTACACATTGTATTAAAGCCATACGCGTCTGTTGTTGCAGTTGTCTAGTCGCTGCCGCTCCCGCCTTGGCCCACTGTAGAGTCTGCACTGTGGCCGTGTCAAATAGACCTTTTGCAAACACGCGCGCGCACGAGTGCGGCGGCGGTCATCGTAAATGGCCAACGTTAACACGCCAGCAGCGGGGTTGTTGGAGACGCCGGGAAGAGTTACCGTTGGGAGTGGGCGGGGGTGTACGCATGTACCGCAGTGTGTGGTGGAAAGGTTAACGGGCTAATTGCACACAGACTTTTTTCTTTTTTCATTCAGCTGCGGTGGCTTATTATTTTAAGAGGAAGTAGTTTGTATGTTTTAAAAACTTATTTTGTAATCCTTCGTCCGTCGGCGAAAGTTTTCATGAAAAGAAGGCTTTTCCTCGGTGTGACCCAGTTAACACTTCACTACCTAACTGTAACGTCGTTCAGGGTGACGGTTCCCAAACGTTTTCGTGACATGACCTGTCTAAGAAGCCCCTTTTTTGGCCCAGCCAAAAATATTTATTGCAGGGGAAAAAAAAACTAATCTAAAATGCTGACGATCACCTGAGGTAACGTGTGTGTGTGTGTGTGTGTGTGTGTGTGTGTGTGTGTGTGTGTGTGTGTGTGTGTGTGTGTGTGTGTGTGTGTGTGTGTGTGTGTGTGTGTGTGTGTGTGTGTGTGTGTGTGTGTGTGTGTGTGTGCAGGGCGTGGCCGCGGGGAAGGCGGGTTCTACCAAAGAAGTATTGAGGAGCCGGAGGTGGGCTTCGGTCGCAGCGTCCGGGAGATTCACCGCAGCCAGAGCTGGGACGACAGGTCAGCAAAGCACCCCCGCCTGTTAGTGGCAACGTCACGTAACCTACTGGGATCTGCAAACGTAAAAATATACACGTGGACACGGATCCTAGAGCTCGAGAGACTGGGATTGGGATCTGTGTCGATGTTATATTTGAACGTTTTGATCTTATTGAACTGATCTGAACAATGGCGTCCTTGTGTTTTTGTTTTATGAAGTTGAGGGGGCCACGGCGGTGAACTGGCTCTCCAGACTAATTATCAGAGCAACGATACAGCGTGATACTCCAGTGGCCGCCACCTTGGTTGTTTATGAAAACGCCTCGACGGCGCTCCCATAGGGGCCCCCCCCCTCTGTTCAGTCATCGCACCAAACCCGCCCATTCCCAGCAGATATTAGTCTGCTGGGAATCTGTCTGAACAGAAGGGGGCGGGGGGGTAGGGGGGGGGGAGGCAGACTCATTATGCCAGAGCAAATCAAACACAAGTTCGCCTGCTTCCCGGGCTATCGAATCCCCCCCCGACCTCCCCTCCACTCGTCAGCATTTAGAGCGTTTGGGAAGGAAGTCGATAGGAAGTCAATGGCCAAAAAAAAAAAAGTCAAGCCATTCTTCGACGGCCGCCATGTGCTCTCCTCCGTGCGTGTGCGTTAGCTCTGTGTCTTGACGTGTGGACCCCCCAGGGGCGAGCGGCGCTTCGAGAAGCCCCTGCGGCGCGAGGTGACGGGCCGGCCCGGCTTCGAGGAGGCGGCGGCGGCCGGGCCCCCGGGGGCCGGCAGAAAAGAGCACACGCGGGCCGACAGCGACAACTGGCGCACCCTGCGGGAGGAGCAGGCGGAGGAGGAGGGCGGCGGCGGCGGCGGCAGCGGGGCCGGAGGCGTCGCCGTGAGCGGAGGAGGAGGAGGAGGAGGAGGCGGCGTGGAGCCGGGCAGCAGCTGGAGGATGGGCGTCTGCCGCAGGGACGGTACGAGACGGGCACACGCCTTCACACACGCCTTCACGCTCACACCTTCACCCTCACTCGTCTCCGCACACACCGTCATTTTGTTTTTATTAGTTCATATTTTTTCATTAATTGATCCGTATTTGTTTTGGTCAGGGACACTAATCATACATAAACGTCCACATATCAAAAAAGGCACAGTGGGAATATATTCACAGTACAATTGGTTAAAACTAAATGAAAACAAACACTAAAATGGAATAGAGCCCGTTTTAACCCCCACCACTACTAACGAGAGCGGTACCGCTACTAACGAGCGTGGTGACACTACTAACGAGCGTGGTGACACTACAAACGAGCGTGGTAACACTACAAACGAGCGTGGTACCGCTACTAACGAGTGCGGTACCGCTACTAATGAGCACGGTACCACTACTAACCAGAGTGGTTAGTAGTGTCACCACTACTAACCAGAGTGGTTAGTAGTGTCACCACTACTAACGAGCGTGGTGACACTACTAACGAGCGCGGTACCGCTACTAGCGAGCGTGGTAACACTACTAACGAGGGTGGTACAACTACTAACGAGGGTGGTACAACTACTAGCGAGCGCGGTACCGCTACTAACGAGCGCGGTACCGCTACTAACGAGCGCGGTACCGCTACTAACGAGCGCGGTACCGCTACTAACGAGCGTGGTAACAAAGTGTGTGTCTGACTGCAGTGTTCTGGTCTCTCCACCGGGCGACTGGTCACAATAGGAACTTTTGATCTCACCCCATCAGACGGAGGTCCCCGCTCAGCAGGCTGGCGGGACCACAGCGCCCCCGGCGAGAGTCGGCGCAGGAAGTTCGACTTTGACTTCCGGGACTCGGACGGGCGCGGTGGCGGCGGCGGAGGCGGGCGGCGGCGCGCGGGCAGCGAGGGCATGGAGGACGACCGGGACGGGCTCCCCGAGTGGTGCACGGACGAGGAGGAGGGGGACCTGGGCACCTTCGACTCCTCGGGCGCATTCATGCCCCTCAAGGTGTGTGAGGGGAGGGGAGGGGGTGGGAGGTGGGAGGCGGGAGGGGAGGGGAGGGGAGGTGGGGTGAGGGGAGGGGAGGTGGGGGGAGGGGGGGTGAGGGGAGGGGGTGGGTCTGACGACTCCCCGCCCGGGAGATGTGGATAATACAAGTGAATCGGTTATTTCATCCATTTCTTTCCACTAACTTAAACGAATGTCTCTGGATTGTTTTTACTAAACGAGTCCAGTGGGGGTCGGTCGTGCGTAGTGAAATGGCCCTGGGGCGGTTCGCCCTCTCAGGGCACCACATTGTGGTGCGACCGGGTACTGTAGGCAAACTTGACAAACGCAAAAGTCTTGTAGAAGTCGTTGTAGTGTTTCCTCATTGCTAATATGAATGTTTTTTTTTTAAACCCTCTGTTGAATGAAGACCTGAAAGAACATATATACGTATTACGTGATTTTTCTGTATTGGTGTTATTCAGTGGTTGAATGAATTCTTCTCCTTCTCCGCCAGAAGGGAGGCAAGGACATGATTCTGGAGGAGGAGTTAGACTTCCAGGGTATCGAGGAGGAAGATGAGGAGGAGGAGTTCCTCGCTGACTCTGAGAGGCTCAACAACTCCGGTGGTGACAAAGATAAGGGTAAGGGCTGCTCCTCCTTAAAGGTCCCATGGCATGCTACTTTATGAATGCGTTTATATAGCTGTTAGTGGGCCCCTAATACGGTACTTGAAGACGTTTTAATAAATTCAGCCTTGGTGCAGAGTTACAGCCACTACGAGCCAGTCCCACAATGAGCTCTCCACAAACGGGCCGTTTTTTAGAGGCGGGTCAAGGTGGAGGGTGGGGGTGTGGCCCCGAGCAGCTTGTTGCCACGGTACCATGCGCTAGTGTTTACAGTGGAACACTGAACACTCCGGGTGCTCCGGCGGGAGTCCTGGAGCTGTATATCTAAATAATATCATATTATACATAGATATCTATATAATATAATATATATTATCACGGCCAAAATCTGTGTGCGCCTCCAGACGATATTATGAATCTCAAACGACTGCGTCGGGTTCTCCAACGTCTCCGGTTCTTCCACTTCCACATCAATCTGAAGTAGACTGGACCACGACATGGAGGAGAAAGGGATTGTTGCCCGCGACGGTCTCCCGCTGGAGCCCCGGTGGTGCCTCGGCAGCGGGCGGCAGCAGGGATTGGGGCTCCGGCGGGAGACAATCACGGGCAACAATCCCTTTCTCCTCCATTTATTTATTTGTTTATTTAGCAGGGACAATGCACAGCTCATTAGCAGTACCAGAGTTAGCTACAAGCTAATTTTCATCTGTAGTCCCTGGGCAGGAAACAGAGGATCTCTGTCAAAAGGAAAACCTAAATGCTCCAAGTTGCGGTTCATGTACTTCAGGGAGTCAAAGCCAGAGTTCCTTTCCCCCCAATTCCCTCTCAACCGTGGCTGAGATTACCCCCACTACGAGTCTCTTTGTGGAAATACCAGAGACGTCAGAGAACCAAACGCAGTCTAGTCTTTACACCAAATGCGAGCTTGCCTTATTGTGTTGCGTGTTATGTGCCGTAACACCAACAGCAGAACGGTTATCCAAATAACAAAGAAGTGTACAACACTTGCGTTACAGTGTGTGTATTGACACACACACACACGCACACGCACACACGTGGCGCTCGCACGGTAGCTCATTGTCTCATTGGCGGGCTGAATTCTCTGGGCGGGCAAAGCAGAGAAAGGGGAGGTATCATTTCCCCGTATGACAACATACGGGGAAAATTCCAAATCAGCGCGTATGAGCCTTGTTTTTTCAGGCAGAGCAGGATACCTAGTGCTCGTTTTACACCGAACGCCATCTCTAGCTACCGGGGGACCATAGGCAGGCTAGGGGAACTCACATTAATGTTAGAAAACCTCATAAAGTGAAATTTTCATGCCATGGGACCTTTAACCAACCGGGCGTTTTCTTGTCCTCCAGCCTTTTTCCTCACCTGTTCAGTCCTTTCAGCATACGACTCGCGCACCACCAGATTCACTTTGTGTCTCGTGCCATGGCCGGGCTATTCTCAAAGCTCTATGCAAAGCAGCCGTCTTGCGTGAACGTAAATCGTGTTGACATGAACTCAGCAGGCTTTTGCCACACCTGCATTTCACATTTTTCGCAACCTCGTTTTCTGACCACAACCCGTCCACTGACGACGCGGAGGCCTGTTTTGTTCCTCAGCCTGCGTCTTCACGAGAGTGGCTTTAGCGTGGCGTGGCTCTGTAAACCCGTGTGTTTGTCGTCAGGTCACACACACCTTTACCCCGTGGCTTTGCGCGGCTGTAACGGAGCACAATGGAGCATGCACTCACTGTAGGGTGGCCGTGGTTGGACTTTGTTTTGTATTGAAGGAGTGTATTTACACAACGGTCTGATACTACAGGACTTTGATTGTGACCAGAGCAAAAACAATCAGGAGGAACATAGCCCCGCGATAACGCGATAAGCTCCAAACACTTCTGATGTTGTTGTTGTTGTTGTTGACGTGTGTCTTGACAGCCGGGGGGGCGGGGCTAGCGGTCAGGGTGTTTGACTAGTAGTGACCGGGACTCCTCCTGCGGGGGCCCTCGTGTTGACGTCGTCGTTCCTTCTCTCTCTCCGCTCCCCTTCCAGAGAACAAGGACAGCGGCTTCGGCGGCGACAGCCAGGGTAAACGCTCCCCGCCTTGCTCCTCCCCGCCGAACCACATGGCCCCCGAGTCCAAGGCCGGCGGCGCGCGAGGATGGTGTTGGCCCACGAACAACGCCCAGCCGACAAACAACCTGGCCCACAAAGGGCAGTAACATGTTGAGCGACGGTACGTTTTTTCACACACACACACACACACACACACACACACACACACACACACAACACACACACAGCACACACACACACACACACACACACACACACACACCACACACACACACACACACACACACACACACACACACACACACAACACCCACACACCCCCCCCCCCCCCTCCCCCCCCCCCCCCAAAAACCCCTTGAATACAGAGAGCTGCGGTGGGAGTAGGCCACTTCTGCTTCCCGATTGGCCAGTTCCAAACGATGTCATAATTTAGATTTCAGTTCCAGTGGAACTTCCCCTTTTTAATGGACAGGGCGCGCGTGTGTGTGGTGTGTTGTGTGTGTGCGCCTCGCAACATCCACCGACCAGATGTGCCATGTTGACGCGTGCTTGTCTTCTCCACACCCCCCCCCGTCCTCAGGTCCCGCTGGGCTGTCCAAGGTCCACGTGAGCCTCAGCAACAACGTCTCCAACAACGTCGGCCACGCCCCACGCCTCGGCCCTCCCCTCTCTCCCCCGCCCTCCTCCTCCTCCTCCTCCTCCTCCGCTGCTCCTCTCCTCCCTCCGGTGGGGGGAGACATCGAGGACGATGAGGGCATGAAGCACCTACAGCAGGTGTGCACCACCACCGCCGCCGCCGTTCACTCATCACTCATCACTCACTGAGTCCTAAAGCACTTCATATATGTGACATTCATGCCAGGGTTACTGCCATATAAAAAAAAACTATTTGTATTTAAAAAAGAAAATGGTAATAATACCACAGACCTTCCAAAATGACTGAATTGTAAAGGTACTGGCAACCAAGTTGCCTGCAGGAGCGCTGTAACTACAAAACAACAGAACAACAAAAAACTATCAATATTCAACGCAGACCTTGTGTTCAACCGAAATTGGTTCGTGACGGACGGCTGTGTGAAAGGGCGGCAGGGGCCAGTTCATAAACGAGAAAGTCTCACCTCTCCCTGTCTGAAAGAGTATTCCAGTAAGTGGGTCGGGTTGAAACCCCTGCCGTACCTCGCTCTGTTCCGGCTCTTGGTTTTTTAATTTCACGCCTGCGGGTGGCGGGCGGCGGCGGCGGCGGCGCTCGCACCCAGTGCTAAAATGGTTAGCGTGGTTAGTCACCAGCGTGACTCGGTTCAAGACGCATGAAGGTCACCTCAAACACACGGGCCTCATTCAGACGTGTTCTGGGACACGTGTGACCGTGTTACCGTGGCATCGTGAACACATAGCACTTACGTGTGTGTGTGTGTGTGTGTGTGTGTGTGTGTGTGTGTGTTGCTGCAGTGTATAACTCAATTGATAGCTGCAGGGCTGCATCCTACGGTCATCCGTCACCTGGTGACAACCACAATGGCTGCTGGGGGCCAAAATGGCCGGCAGCACAGTGAGGGTTGCAGTGCTGCTATATTTCAAAACAGGCAGTGGTCTCTGGAGGTGACTCCAGTGGCCCAAATCTGTCTCTAAGCCTAACCACACATATTAAGACCCAAGATCTTTTATGTCCCGTTACTACTCTGCGTGTATGTGTTCGACCGTGTTTGTTTGTGTGTGACCCCCGTTGCGCGCCAGGCCCCCGTGGGTGCTGCCATTACACAGCTGATTCTTCAGGCTCCTATTGCAGTACCTTGAAGGGGGGGGGGGGGGGGGGTCCCTCCCTCCTCTGGGTTTTGGGGGAGCGCGTAGTCCTTTGCTCTTTCGAGTTTACGCAGTACTGTACCGGTGGCTTCACGTGTGTGTGTGTGTGTGTGTGCGGTCCCCCTCTCTCCGCGTGGTGCAGGAGGCGGAGAAGATGGTGGCGTCGCTGCAGGACACGTCCCTGGAGGAGGAGTGCTTCACCCAGGCCCTGCAGCACCACCAGCACCCACCAGCAGCAGCAGCAGCAGCACACCAGCAGCAGCAGCAGCAGCAGCAGCAGCGCAGGAACAGCAGCAGCAGCAGCAGCAAGACGGCCGCAACACGGCGGACGCCCTCCCGCTGGGTCACGAGGCCGCCAAGAAGTGGTTCTACAAGGACCCCCAGGGGGGAGATCCAAGGTACGCACCACCCCCAGCACCCGCCGGGTGCTGCATGGCCGTCGGGCGCGAGGTAGTTGAGGAGGAGGGGTGGTTCTTAAACCAATAGCCAGTGTGCCTAATGGCGGGCCTTACCTGTCGATGGTGGCCCAACCAATTGGTTTTTCTCCGACCAATGGTAGTCCTGAGGCAATAGCAGTGTCTAACCACTATTGGTTTTCAGTCCTCTTGGGTGGTCTCGAAGCAATCACCAGTGATGGTATTAACACAATGGGGGGGTCTCCGACCCGTGGTGGGTTCCCTGTAGCAACGGTTGTCGTTGTTTTATTTAGGTTTATTAGATAACGTCTAATTAACCCCCGATGTCTCCAGATAGCAGCTGCGAGGGTTTTTTTTTCTGCTTGCATCAAACGTGCCAATCAATCTCGGCGAAATTTCGAGAAGGGCTTTTTATAGACGGCCCGGGACATGGCCTCATTCCTCGTTCTGGAGCGTCCCGCTCGATGTGAACGGGACACACGGGTTGCCTAGTGAGCTCTCATAGCCGAGAGGTGTCCCTTGTGTTTATCTCATTTCTCATTTCATCTCGCCGTCTCTCACTCACCGAGGGCTTTTTATCGGCGCGGGAGACCGTGCGTCACCAGAGCCTGTAAAGCATGACAGTTGAATAGATGAGGGGGGGGGGGGGGGGGACACGGAAGTGAAAAACCCAAAACCCAGTCCGAAGTGTGTATCCTAGGGGTTGTAACGATGCACGGAAGACACTATTCAGTACGTACCTCGGTTTTTAAGTCACGGTTCGGTATGTTTTTCGGTTTTAAAATTGTATTTTTATTAAACCATTTTTTTATTTTTATTAAATTGTATCAAAG
>NW_028179532.1:0-14887 GCF_964030765.1 Micromesistius poutassou | reverse complement strand
ATGGGCACACACACACACACACATACATACATGCAAGCAGGGGCGCGCTCTCACACACACGCACACACACGCACACACACACACACACACACACACACACACACACACACACACACACACACACACACACACACACACACACACAGCAGCCATTTCCTTTAGTTGACGCCTAAAGGGGCATTTATGTGAAGGTTGGCATGCAGCCCCACAAACAAAATCATCGTCAACATCAATTGGATATTTGTGTGGAGTAGCACACACACACACACGCACACACACACACACACACACACACACACACACACACACACACACCTATGCAGAAGAAGAATCCCGAGTACACACTTGCATAGTGGGGCGTGTTGACAGCTGTCTAGGGCATTTGTGTCTGTGTGTGTGTGCGTATGTGTGTGCGTATGTGTGTGTGTGTGCCTGTGTGCGTGCGTATGTGTGTGTGTGTGTGCCTGTGTGTGTGCGTATGTGTGTGTGTGCCTGTGTGCGTGCGTATGTGTGTGTGTGTGCCTGTGTGTGTGCGTATGTGTGTGTGTGCCTGTGCGTTTGTCTTTGTCAGAGCGGATCTGTGTGTCCCACGGCTCCTTTTAACTTCAAGGGTCATGCTATGAGCACACATGTCCCTTCCCTAATAGCCTGCCCCTCTGTGTGAGTGCGTACACACACTTTTATACTCACAATGTTGGCAAATCTTGCCTTTTGAATATTTCCTAAGATGGTGTCATTGTCCGCAGTGGCTGCTGTTTAAAGACCACTTGTGACCCCCCCCCCCCCCGACCCCTCAAGGCTCGGCTACAGACCCAGCTCAAGATCAGCCAACATGGCTATATTTTGTCATCAGTGCCATGACAGTGGACATTATGGCGGCCTTGGCAACTGCCTTCGTTGTCTATCTCCTCAACTAGCCGAGATGGCTTAACCTAGCTTTACTTCAGCTGGTTGGCTAGACCGCTTCTCTCCAGCCGGCCGAGATTGCTTCCCTTAACTAGTAGATAGCTTCACTGCAGTCACTGCAACTGGCCTATAAGCCCCAATCCAGCTTAGCATCAGATAGCTTCCAGCTAGCCGATGGCATTAATTCAATTCCCTTTCATTTAAATCACTTTATTTTTCTGTTAGGAGCTTAGTTTGCGTGCTAAGAGGTGACAGGTAAGAGGAGAGACAGTGGCATAATGCCTCTGGGCGCGGCTCCCATGACGGACAATAGCATGGCTGGATGAGTCAGTGGAACAACTGGTGCTGCCCACAGACGCTGTCACCCTACAAAGAGCCACGCACATGCCTGAACTTCAAGGGCCGCACCGCATGCGTCTGGGTGAAGGATTTCACACGCAGGATGACCTGAATGTACGTTCACACGTAAATATACCCAGCATCCTCTTGGCTGCTTCACATTCAAAAACAATGGCAGAACATACCAACGTATTGCTTTGAACACACACGCACGCACACACTCACACACACACACACAACACACACACACACACACACACACACACACACACACACACACAGACACACTGACACACTGACACACACACACACACACACAGACACACTGACACACACACACACACAGACACTGACACACACACAGACACACAGACACAGAGACACACAGACATAGACACAGAGACACACACACACACACACACACACACACACAGAGACACACAGACACTGACACACACACACACACACACACACACACAGACACACAGACACACACACAGACACACAGACACACACAGACACACTGACACACACACACACACACACAGACACACTGACACACACACACACACACACACACACACACACACACACACAGACACTGACACACACACACACACACACACACACACACACAGACACAGAGACACACAGACACACACACACACACACACACAGGGTTCCCTCCCTAATGTTTGTGGCATGAGGCCCGTTCCACTGGATCCCCTCAGACAAGCAGCTGTCAACTTTCCATGTTTTATTCAGCCTTTCTTTTTGTTTGTTGTTGTACCTTTTTCCAATCTTCCAATCTTTCCAATCTATTTTCCCAATGATGTTCTTGTTTTTGTTTTTTCATTTTTTTATGGAATTGGAACAAACCGGACAACTTCCAAGTGACACGCTGAATCAGGCCCCAGACAGAACTTGCCAGAACTGACATGGCGGCTATATCTGACTTGTACCTCAATGACATGACTTGGCAAAACAAACAAAACACCTTCTTGAATAGGAAGATCTGCCCCTAATGCAGTGTTTAGCAACCCTCCAAAGAGCTGCATCTTAAAGCAGAGAGCCACCATCGCCCCGGTCCACGGCCTCGTTGCTATGCTCAGCAGAACCCTGAGTCAACCCAATCACCTTGACTGTAATACCCTTCGCCTAAAAACGATTTGTTAAGCAGTTGCAAAGAGGTTTCTAGAAGGGTTTGGGAGTGGAATGTATTGTGACGATCCCCGGCTCTCTGCTGACCACGCAAAACCAGACTCTCGCAACGGTTTGTAATGGTCTTTCGTGGCAACCATCTATTAAGTCTACGGCCGCGAAATGTGAAGCCTTGCTTCGTTTTTGCTTCAGTATCAAGCAGCTGCCGCTTGATACTGGGGCTGGATTTGAACTCCTGGCACTATTGAAACTCAACATACAACCCCAGAGGAGACCAGGTGGGACACCAATGTAGGAAAGAAAGGCAGGGAAAAGCCAGTCAGTCACGTCAAGTTCTTGAAGATAATAATACAGAGCATGCTGGAAGAGAGCCCAGATGCTTGCTTGTTTACATGCCAACCCCAAGAGTAGCAGCGATGCAGACAAACATAGTTAATAGGATTCCACAAAAAAATGTGGAAGAAACTAGTGAAAGAAATTGCAGTTAGGGAAGAAAATATATCTGGTATCCTATTCAGGCATGCTTTAACCGTGCAGCCTAGAAAATGACTTTCCAGGCATGTGCCTTACCGTTATCACCCCCACGCATACACACTGCCTCTCTCACCCAGCCCAGCCTCTCTCGGCCTCTCTCTCCTCCCCACCTCGTGGCTGTCCTCTTGTCTGAGGCCAGGATTCTCCTACCCAGCCAGACAATGGCTAGGTAACCTGGCCCTGAGAGAGAGAGAGAGAGAGCGAGAGAGAGAGCGAGAGAGAGAGAGAGAGCGAGAGAGAGAGAGAGACCAAATTAGATCTTTGTGATGCCCGCTCGCATAAGAAGTTAGAATGGGGGTGGTGAAGGCTAATCTGATAATAGGCCCCCTTTGGCAGACTCTTCCTGCTAGCCTTGCACAGTCATCTATCAGTGCAGCTCTCCCAAGCTCTCCTGTAATTACACATTCTCACCGTGGAAACTGTGGGAGATGGGGGCAAACATGGTGGATAAACACCGGAGAGAAAATCTCTGATGCGTGAGACATGGTTTGAAGGTAGGAAACTAAACGGCCAATGGGAAAAAAAAAAAGGAAAGGATTAATCTCTGCTCACACGAAAAGAAATAGGGTTAGGATGGGAGGGGGGAGTGAAACGTTGGTTGTTGTGCATGTCGAATTATCACAGGATGTTGTCAAGCCGTCAGTCAACCCCTCGCATTGAACCAAGTATGCGTTTCTTCACGAGTCCTTTGTTCTCCTTGTGAAGCCGTCACCACCACCAGACCACGCCCTTTTTCTGGCAGGAACCGGGCACCTGCGTTGGAAATCCCCCCCCAGCACTGCATTGTGGGAATGTGGCCAAGGAGAGGAGAGGTGCAGTGTTGTGGTGGCACCAGGTTTGTTATAGCGAGTGAGCCGCTGAAAGTGGCACAGGATGTAGAGAGAGCTGGCAGGACTCGTCTCTCTGGTGCACTATGGCCATTCAACGCTGAGTCCTTCATTGTTATTCTTCACTCTTGTTGCTCTTGCAGAGCCACGTTTTGACCGTTTATATATTTCAAACTCTGACGGTTTCTACCGTCAGAGTAGACTGACATCTTGGTGATTCGAATAGGGCAGACATGAGTCGTGCAGTAGTGGGCAGCCTGGCACCGAGCGCTCCTGTGGAATGTCGGAGAATGATTCATGGTTCGTCGATCATCATTGGTCAATTTGTTGCCATTGAGAGACTGGCAAGCCATCACTGGGATGGCATATGAGGTCACCGTCAGCATCGGGAAGGCCTTTTTACAGCCATCAGTGGCTTCCAACGCAAGAGTCCAGCAAGGAAGGGGGACTCTAATCAGAGTCAGTTTCTGATGCTTTCACCCAGATCTGCGTGTGTCCCAGGTCCCACACTCATGTATTGTATAGTTTTGTATATATATATATATATATATATAGTGGGCACCCCTTTTCCATCATTCTCCCATTCCCCCATCTGACGTTTATTGCAGACACCTTTTCTCAGGGAGCACAGGCTGTTGTCAGAAGCTTTATGTGTCGGCCCCAGAGGCCACCCCCATACTGCCCTTGCACCCCTTTGTTGGCCCCCCCGGTGCAGAAGGGTCAGATTGTCACTGATGGTGCCTTTGAAACCGAAATTAAAGGGAAACAGCTCTGGAGTGGAAGTGAAAAAATGAAACGTGAAACGGCTTTGCAGGGGCTATATTCTGTTAATGTCTTCAGGGAGCCTGACCCGAGGCGATCCAGGGTGAGGTGGTGCTCTGAAAGCCTGGAATAAATATATCAATCACCCAAGTCTGTGCCGCCATCTTCTTCCACACAAAGACACGCTCTGTGCTTGGACAACCAACCACAACAACAACAATGACGACAGGGAGGTTATGTGGCATCTCAGTTGAGCCTTCCTGAGCCTCTGTGTCACAAGTGAGTTTGTAAAAATCCAATGAGAAAATACCATACGGCTATTTTTGTTGGAGAACCCATTCCACTGTGCTTTCAGATTTTTTGTGGCATGGTATGTGCAGCAATGGCTTACCGCTCCCATCTCCCCGTCCTCCGTTAATGAGCTTCAGTCAAATTATACAATGGTAAATCAACAAGCAAAAAACAATGAAAGAGGCAGCCTTGGCTTATGCACAACAATTATTTTTTCGAGTTTGACTAGAACAACCATGTCATGTTTCAAATAAAGTATATATCTCGAAAAGTCACTTGCGTTACTGAACTAATGTCTGTTTTCCACCCCTAACCCCAACCCATTTCACAGTGGCAAAGAAACAACACTTTTACCAATGTACCAACATTATCTGTGTGCTTGCGAAGAGCAGACCCCTGGTCCCACGCTGGCCTTTGGGTCAATGAGATATGGTGTGGGGTGAAGGAGGGTAAGCACGTCCGGAGGGATCCAACCATGGTCCACTGTTGGCTATCATTGTTTTCCACTGAATAATGAGGCTCCAATTTAACCCCAAGCCAAACCTCGATCAAGAGCTTATTGTGAGGGCCGGGCTAGAGCGTACCTTATATCGGACCATACCGTGTTTCCCCGAAAACGAGACACTGACCCAGAGAAGTGGCTAGGGGTGGGGTTAGTCTGTGATCAGATCTGGGCAGAGCTGTGATAAAGGATTAGAACGTCCTTGAATGTGATTCCGACTTGCCTATTTCGGGTTTGTCACGTGGTTGAAACGTGTTTTTTTTTCTTCCCCATTGGTACACTAGATGCTACAATTGAGATCTCAGAATGAAATTGGATGCTAATTGCATGAAGAAGAAGAAGAAAAGAAAATCCAGGGCGCTGTGTTCATAATCTTCCCACCACTTGTGTTCTCATCGGCCCAGAGAGATTCTGCCGCTGATTATTGACTCTTTTCCTTTTGATGGATTTCGCTTTTTTTTGTTCTTCTTTCATGTCTGCCGGGCACACCTTCCTCCCCTCCTTCTGTGTCTCCGCTCTGCCAGGAACGCTTCCCCTTCCCGTCCCCTTCTCCCACTCGCCTCGGGAGACGAGCATGGTATCCCGACGTCACCACCAAGAGCGCACCGCGTCGCAAACAATGCTTTATTATACCGGCAATCACCATAGAAACAAGGAGCAACAGAAGAAACTCACAGACACATAGCGGCGGCGCGTGCGTGGTGGAGCTGGTGTCGGGCAGAGCCCGCGTTACAGAACACTGCGCCCAGTAGAGGAACAATGGCGAGGAACAACGGACGGCAACACACAGCTGAGAGGGACCAGGGAAGCGTCTATTAGACACCAGAGGAACGTTTCCATCTGCCACCCCGGTGTTCTGTTGACAGCGATTTAAACGTCGTTATGAAGCTCTCTGCTAAAGTGTGACCTGAAACACGGGGGCCGGGGGTGGGGGGGGGGGGGGTCCTAGGAGCATGTTTTGAGAGCGTGAGTGTGTGTGAGTGATACTGTTTTCCCTTTTGTTTTTTTCCCTTCATGCATGAAAATGCAGGAATTGTTTAGCTGTTCGTTGTGTTAGCCTGAAGGGAGGGAGGGAATGGAATACAGCCCCAGTCAACTGTGACAATGGGAGAAATTGAGAAAGAAAGTGAGAGGGAGAGAGGGAGAGAGAGAGAGAGAGGGAGAGAGAGGGAGAGAGACTGAGGGAGAGAGAGAGAGAGAGAGAGACAAACACAATCCTACATAAAAAACGCAACCAGAATAGGCCCACGCAAACTACCTAGCCCGCCTGATGCCCTTCTCGTAGCATGAATATGCTAATAGAAATTAGCTTATGCCCACAAAGCGGCCCTTGGGCGGGGGGTAAATATTCTGCGTCGTTCTCAAAACAAAGGAGACGCGTCGGAAGGCCTCACGTCCAAAAACCCCTGACGTGAGGTGTCGAAAAACGAGCAGGGGATCGAAAAAGGGGGGAAAAGCAGCCGGAGGTCGACGGAAGTGGACCACACGACGCGCGCACCAGCGGTTCATCCCCCCTGCGCCGCGTCTGCCGTCGTCACGCGTGACGGACCGCTAACCAGCGTCGTCTCCTGGGGGCTCTTCGACCGGCATTCCGCGCCGCCCGCACCGTCCGTGTGACTCTGTGACGAATAAGGATTCACTTTCTTCTTCTCCTGTCCCGTGTCGTACCTGACACGCTTAGCGCAGAACCGGTTGCCGCCGGCCTCCAGCTGCGGGGGCCCTTAATGGCGACGCTAATGACTGTCACCTGATGTCTGATGAAGCCCTCAGCGTGGGCTGGAGGGGGAAGCCGGGGGGGGGGGGGGGGGTGGTGGTGTAGGTCGGGTGGGGCTGCGTGGAAGGTGTGCCAGCTCTAATTAACACACGGTAATTAATTAGCTGAGGAGGAGGAGGGAGCCCTGAAGGCAGGGGGGAAACCTTCCCCTTGGTTACAGCGTGGGGGGGGGGGGCGGTGGTGGTGGGTGAAGGCGGGGGGAAACCTTCCCCTTGGTTACAGTGTGGGGTGGGGGCGGCGGTGGTGGTGGGTGAAGGCGGGGGGGGCGGTGGGTGGGGGGCGGTGGTGGTGGTGGGTGAAGGCGGGGGGGGGCGGTGGGTGGGGGGCGGCGGTGGTGGTGGGTGAAGGCGGGGGGGGGCGGTGGGTGGGGGGCGGCGGTGGTGGTGGGTGAAGGCGGGGGGGGCGGTGGGTGGGGGGCGGCGGTGGTGGTGGGTGAAGGCGGGGGGGGCGGTGGTGGTGGGTGAAGGCGGGGGGGGCGGTGGGTGGGGGGGGGCGGTGGGTGGGGGGCGGCGGTGGTGGTGGGTGAAGGCGGGGGGGGCGGTGGTGGTGGGTGAAGGCGGGGGGGGGCGGTGGGTGGGGGGCGGCGGTGGTGGTGGGTGAAGGCGGGGGGGGGCGGTGGTGGTGGGTGAAGGCGGGGGGGGGCGGTGGGTGGGGGGCGGCGGTGGTGGTGGGTGAAGGCGGGGGGGGGCGGTGGTGGTGGGTGAAGGCGGTGGGTGGAGGTGGGGCTGGTTGGGGCTGGAGGGGGAAGCACTTTTTTTTTAATTTTCCGACATGAAATATGTACTGTGGTGATATAGGCACACGTCAGAGAATGAGGACAATCCCCCAGGTCGCGGCGCTAAAACCGAATGTGGAAACGATTAGAGAGACTAAAAAAGACCGAGGGAAACCAAGGAAACGCCACAGAGGACGGGCCTTCACATCGGGGCGGTGACATGCAGAAGATCTCTGTGCTAATAATGCCCTTCTTGTCCTGGGTTGACAGTACTTGAACAGAGTCCCCTCATTTCCCCAAATCTTGTGGACCGAGCACATATTTGATCAAGAATCAAATAATGTAGCGTGGCTCTGGAGAGATATTTTCGATGTTATAAAAAGCTCGCTCCGTGTATCAAAGTGATCTGCTTTACTTCCAGTGGGTTTTAATGTAAAGGAGGTTGAGTGGAGAGCATCATATCCGGGAAGGGGTCATCTTCTGTAAATGTAAAGCGAGTAGGTCTAGTAGTGCATGCAACTTGCATTTAAATATCCCCAGATGTTTTTGGTGGTAAAAGACACCTCTAATATGCTTTGTGTGTGTGTGTGTGTGTGTGTGTGTGTGTGTGTTGGACGAGACATGGACATGGTATTTCATCTGCAGAGGCCGGCGTTGATCACAATCTAGAAATGTATTCAGACGTCTATTAATAATATAGTTATTTATTTATAATTCATTCGTTTCGGCTGCCTCTCCCTTTTGATTCATTTTTGATTCCGCGTTCAATCTATGAAGTCTTGTTAAATCCACTAATTCACACAGGGACGTTGCGGTTGCACACAAATGATTGTGGTCGTTGTTGTCACTCTGAATCGTCTTCAGCTCTGTGTAATAATAACCTTAACAATGTGCAAATTTAAGCCAATATTTCCCGAAGAAGCGTCTCGCCTGGTAGGTCGTTGTGGCTGCTCTCTCTTCCTTCAAGGTCACCACTGGTGTGTGCCTTGCCTTTGTATGTTTTCCTCGAACTCCACCTCATTACATTTCAGTTTTTAATCAATTGCTGCTTCCCAGATAGCATATCCACACTGTGTTTTTGTGTGTATAGTCTCAGGTCTCTGGCCATTGATTCTGGATTATTTTAATCATTAATTGTTTCAATTAATCATGTTGCTCATGGATGCCTCTGGGCAGACTGTGGGCATTGGGGTTCGAACCAAGAACCTTTCAGCTGGGAGTCGGACACCTCAACCACTGGACCCTCTTGCGTTGTGCAGAGCTGTGCCGGGCCGAGAAACATGTTTTCTCTGAGCCGGGGGGGGACCTCGATATGTCATCAGGGAGAGGCGCGGTGAACGGCAGTAACGCTAATGCTCTGAATTATTACGGTGAATTATCATCATGTCCCTCGTTTGCGGGGTGATTCAGTTGGGAGCCATCGACGCTGTAAGCCATCACCGTGGATGTCACCTTCTCTGTGCTTTTATGGCCCAGATGGAATGCCTCATTCAGGCTGCCATGAAATCGAACTCCTTTCACTCCTCCTGTATGACATATTCCCCCGTTTTCTCCGCCCGCCGCCCCTCCGCCTGTCACCTGTTTGTCTGTTGTCTGTTTTGTCTATCCTACCCGTCCTGCCTTCGTACTCGAGCAGACGAGCGCCGTGCGTTTTGTTGAGCTTTTCATCGTCATGCACACGAGCACACACATAGACGCAGGTTCACGCACGTGTGTGCGCCACACACACCCACCCACACACACACACACACACACACACACACACAGACACACACACACACACACACAGACACACACACACAGACACACACACACCGGCTCCAGCGGTCTGCAGTAGTCAGATAAGAGCACGGTGTAGATAAGCCATAGAAATGTTGTCCTCAGCAGGCTAGAAAGAGAGGCGAAAATTCACACCAAGTCCCCGCTGTTCAGACTGTCAGCCAGCCACAGTTGGCTTTGTTTGACCCGGTCGTCGCTAACCGCCATGGCTAGCCTGGTACGAGCTAACAGCCATGGCTAGCCTGGTACGAGCTAACAGCCATGGCTAGCCTGGTACGAGCTAACAGCCATGGCTAGCATGGTACGAGCTAACAGCCATGGCTAGCCTGGTACGAGCTAACAGCCATGGCTAGCCTGGTACGAGCTAACAGCCATGGCTAGCATGGTACGAGCTAACAGCCATGGCTAGCCTGGTACGAGCTAACAGCCATGGCTAGCCTGGTACGAGCTAACAGCCATGGCTAGCATGGTACGAGCTAACACCCATGGCTAGCATGGTACGAGCTAACAGCCATGGCTAGCATGGTACGAGCTAACAGCCATGGCTAGCATGGTACGAGCTAACCGCCATGGCTAGCATGGTACGAGCTAACACCCATGGCTAGCATGGTACGAGCTAACACCCATGGCTAGCATGGTACGAGCTAACACCCATGGCTAGCATGGTACGAGCTAACCAGGCAGAATGAGATACTTAGTTGATGGACCCCTTTGCTAGGTCCCTAGGAACTCCTAAAAAGCATTTCTTCTATTGGTCTGGCTAGCTCATGTCTGTCTATCTGTCTGTCTGTCTGTCTGTCTGTCTGTCTGTAGCTTTGCATAATTAATTAATTGTGACCAAGTGGGATATAAAATGTTTTGAGATGCCATAGAACGAAAAATGAGAGTGTGCTTGAACCGAATCACGGTCATCAGTGAGCTGTGATCGTTCTGCACAACCTATGGACAAGAGGTAGCTAGCTAGCGGACAGAAAAAACATCACGTTCTCCAGCGGGGGAATCCTTGATGGCGATGGCAGTGGTCCAGTTCTCCAGGACCTGGAGACGTCTACACAGCTCGGGCTTGCTGACGGGTGCCAGCTAGCGCGGTCCGTCCTGGACTTCAGTGAGAGGCCTCTGATGGTCAGCGCTATAACTGGATCCGTTCCACCCCTCTCCGAGCCGTCGGGTGCCTTTCGCTACAGTCTGTAACCTCCATTAGCCTGTCTGTCTTACTGATGCGTCTGCGGTGATAAGCGTGCTATTGCTAATTGGCACACTTCCCGCTTGTGCTAGTCGCAACTATACCTTCTTTGATACCTGCTAGGCAATCGGCTATCAGACGTCATGTGTTTAGGTCTCATGTATCTCAGGGAAATGATGTATTATGGCAGCCCGGGACCAATAGCGTTGGTCACAGACAAGCTACTGAAGCGATGATAGTCAAATCTTTGTTTACGCCTCAACTTTCTTTGTTACCTGACACAACCTTTGCTAAGCACAACAACCTCTCAGATATGACAAGCTGAGCTGCTGTTGTGTATTTTACGGAAATTATGACTATTGCTCTCACGGGGCTGATGGCATTCGTCACAGCGTGGGGCTTAGATAGATACTGTGCCTTCTTGTGTGTGTGTGTGTGTGTGTGTGTGCGCGT
Organism: Micromesistius poutassou; assembly: GCF_964030765.1. Taxonomy (NCBI): domain Eukaryota; kingdom Metazoa; phylum Chordata; class Actinopteri; order Gadiformes; family Gadidae; genus Micromesistius; species Micromesistius poutassou. Next base: position 3,661 of record NW_028179532.1, on the reverse strand, counting down.
GCGTGTGTGTGTGCGCGCCAGCCACGCAAAGGCTAACCACCCTCTGCTCATAATTCAGTGTCAAGCGCACATTGTGAGATGTAAGACCCCGTGCAGCGCGTATCAAAATCCATTTGCGCTCACGGGACGGAGAGAGCGGTCTTCAGAGGGAGGGGGATCTTCAGAGGAGCACGCAGACAGCAGCCCCGGTGACAGGAGGGTGTGTGGAGTGTGAGGCTATCAAAGTGACCCGGTGTCATTCAGCTCTGCCCTGTTTACCGGCCAGACTCCTTCCCAGTAAAGAAGTGGTGGACGGATTTCTGAGGTCATTGTCATGGCTTGGATTACGGTGGAAACCTCTCCAGACCACACATTCCCGTAGCTGGAGGGTGAGTCACCGGTCGCTGGTGAAAAGGGTTTTTTATTTTGGTCGAGACTTCAACACAACGAGACATGATGCTGGCCCAGGTCGGTGCTGACACACTGTTGTCACTAATGTTTCGTTGGAAATGATTTAGTGGTTTCTTCTTTTTAAGACGATAGCCTCGGGCTGGGGGAATTGCGTGATTGTATCTTAACGACAGATAACTGGTTAACACTATTAAGATACAAGCATCTAGGCTTGCGGTTGAACGGCGTGCCTTCTCCAGTTCTATCATACACATGTAACGCATCTACGGTGATGTATCAGTGTCTCTCTCAAGGCTCAAGGATATTGCCAACGTTTTCGCTGAAACATTAAGCACATGTGCACACGCACACACACACATACACACACACGCCCGCACGCTTCCTCATCCCCGTCTACGACCCCAAATGTAACAGCGGCGGTGTGCTGCGTACGAGGTTCGTGTGAAGAACGAAAAAGCAATTCCCTCACAGGTATAGCGGGTCGTAACACTCCTCCCCTCCTCGACAGCGTCTGGAATGGAGTTACCCTGGGCTGAAGACCTCGTGTGACAGCTGGCAGTCCGGTCTGCTCGGCCACAAGCAAAGACTGGTGCTCCCCTGTAGATTTAATAACGCGGGCTTTGAAAACTATGTCTTTGAAATGGATGATATGGATGTAGGGGAGGTTTTTTAGTGTGTGTGTGTGTGTGTGTGTACGAGCGTGTGTGTGTGTGTGTGTGTGTGTGACTCCTCTGAGGCCCGGGAGCCAATCAGTGCGGACTGTCAATGTCCTGTCATGTTCTTTGTTTTTTGTTCTCCAATATCAGTGTTAATGAACATGGATCTGACATGGGAGGGTAGAATTATACCAATCCCCCCTCCCCTCCCTCCCCCTCCCTCCCTCCCTCCCTCCCTCCCTCCCACCACTCACTCATCCCCCCCCCCCCCCCCCCCCCCCTCCCCCCCCACCGCCTCTCACATCGTCTGACAGCCGCCGTCTGGATCTTAAAGGTCAGGTCAACGTAGATGCTTTGCACGCAGACACACACACACACACACACACACGACACACCTACACACACAGGACACACACACACACACACAATGCTTGCGTGCTTGGACATTTGCCAGCAGCGGCGATCATCAATGCAGTTATTTCTGTCTGTTTGTCAGTCTGTTAGTTTATTAGTCATGGAGGCTGGAGAGGGGATTAGGGGTCCACCCGCTCCGCTCACCTTATTGCTAAACCAAGACCCAATTTCGCCACGCACTAAACAGTGTATTCCCACCACAAGACCCTCGGTGGAGAAAACACTTTGACTGCTGATGAAGTGGCCCGCAGAGTGCTCTCTCTCTCCTTACGTGCGTTGCTGTCGTTGTCTGGTGGTCTTTATGCCAGGAATGAGTCTGTGGTGAAGTAGCTGGGAAAAACAGGCACCTGTTGGGGGTCATACTCTCTCTCTCTCTCTCTCTCTCTCTCTCTCTCTCTCTCTCTCTCTCTCCTCTCTCTCTCTCTCTCTCTCTCTCTCTCGCTCGCTCGCTCGCTCGCTCTAGTTCCTCACATTTTTCAGTCTCTTATTCCAAACCTTTCTATTATCTTAGCTATATCTCTTATCTGAAGTCTGTCTCGGTCTCTGTCTCTGTCTCTGTCTCTCTGTCTCTCTGTCTGTCTCTGTCTCTCTCTGTCTCTGTCTCTCTCTGTCTCTCTCTGTCTCTGTCTCTCTGTCTCTCTCTGTCTCTCTGTCTCTCTCTGTCTCTCTGTCTCTCTCTGTCTCTGTCTCTGTCTCTGTCTCTGTCTCTCTGTCTCTCTCTGTCTCTCTCTCTCTGTCTCTGTCTCTGTCTCTGTCTCTCTCTCTCTCTCTCTGTCTCTCTCTCTCTCTCTGTCTCTCGCTGTCTCTCTCTGTCTCTGTCTCTGTCTCTCTCTCTGTCTCTCTCTGTCTCTCTCTGTCTCTGTGTGTGTTGCAAATGTCATTAATTCGGAGAGGAGGACTGGGAGAGAGGGAGCCGGATACGTAATGAGACATCACCCAGACCATATGGTGGTTTGGTCACCCTCTCACCCTCTGTGTCACCCGATGTTGGGTCCTGCGGGACCTACAGGGTTAACAGAATCCCACTCGCTCTAACTCGACTCTCTCTCTCTCTCTCGGCTACGGGCGTCCGGCGGTATGCCGCACGGCGTCTGGCTCATTAGCGAGTCAGCCCGCGTTCATCCTGTTACGTGTTTATTCGTTTATTTATCCTCTCCGTCCGCCTGCGTCGGTTTATTAGCGTGCGGTTGATGTAGCGAACAACGGCTAGTTTGACCTTTAAACTGCTTTTTGACTGCGCCTCCCCGACGGCAGAGTTAAGCCACCGAGTTTATCGTGCGGCATTAAAAAATTGCGTTTAGCAAGCGCAAGTAACACACACACACACACACACACACACCCTCACACACCCTCATAAAGTCTTATTAAGCTTGTGAAAGGCATGCACTTTGTTTAAAGTGAAAAACACAGGAAGAAGCGACCGGGAAATGTCAGTTGAGCAGAGTAAACGAAACGGTTATGGGTCGTAAAGAAAACAATAAAACTAACCAAATCGTTTTACATACGACCACACCGGCCTGCGTCTAAAAAGAAAAACCTCAGTTCCCTTTGTTAGTTTAAAGGTTGGACTCCAGTGCGAGGGCTAAACTGCTTTTCGGCCCTTCCTTTTAAAAAAAATGTCAATTTGTTTTATTTCGCGATTCATTTTTATTAGGATGACGTTTAGGCCCTTGCTTCTTTTGTCAACACATGTTCAGCAAGAAAACAACAAAAAAAAAAGATTCCCGCCTTTCTGTTGGCGGCCAGCCTCCTCCCAGTGCTCCTCACACCAGCCGGAGGAGAGGAGAGTCGGTTGCCGTGAGACATTATCACCGCCATGGCGCTGCTGGGCAGTTTAACGGTCCAGTCTTCCCCATTTCCTGAACGTGTTTTCCCAGCTCCAATACATTGTACTCTTAGGTGTCGGCAGCTGGTCTTTCTATTCCTTGTGTGGAGAGTACCACAGGAGGTCTGCGTTCACAGGCCTCGCCGGTTTCGCTGGTGTGAGTCCAGCAGGACATTAGCGGTATTATCTCCGTCCAAATCTTGTGTGATCACCTCAACGTTGAGTCGCGCTCTGTGACTCAACGTGACTTTTGGAATCCGCAAGGCACGATCTCGAAGGTCTTGTACGTCCTCGTCCTCATTTAAGAAGAAACATCTTACGAGCAACATGGTAAATGTTTCATTTGGGAACATGCATTTGTCGGCATAAACAAACT
>NW_028179533.1:0-15470 GCF_964030765.1 Micromesistius poutassou | reverse complement strand
GGACAACTAAATAAATAAACAGCCTAATTCCGTCGCCATAGCCCAGTAAATGAAAATAAAACAGCCATGTTGTCCGGAGGAAGTGGATTTACGACGGCGGAGTGTATGGGAGGAGGTCGTGGCCGTGTGGTTCTAAGGGCTGGGGGAGGTTTATGGGCTCTCAGCTTGATTGAGAGTAGAGCTGAGAGGGTCAGCAGCTGGTCAGACACAGCCTGGTGTGAAGACACCAACTCTCAGGAGTCTTCTGGGAACAACTTGACCTTCACACAATAAACTCAGCTGCATGTTTACACTGTCCTCCCTCATGTTCTGGCCCGCTCTTCCCTCACCCTTCTTTATGACCTTTTTTTTCCTCTCTCTCTCTCTCTCTCTCTCTCTCTCTCTCTCTCTCTCTCTCTCTCTCTCTCTCTCTCTCTCTCTCTCTCTCTCTTCTCTCTCTCTCTCTCTCTCTCTCTCTCTCTCTCTCTCTCTCTCTCTCTCTAACAGGTCAAGGTCTTTATGGTACCAGCACACCGACTCCTACAGTGTCCTTGTGCATCTTGAGAGCTTTTAAACAAAACAGCATCAAGATGTAACCTTCATTCACAGCCAGGTGAACCATGGTGCATCTCCTTCGACAACAAATAACTAACACACACTGTAGGACGTAAAGCTTGGACGGTTTCTAAACATTTATACGTTTTATTAGTGGCTGTCGCTATTCAAAAACAGTTGGACATTGCTAAGCACATTCACCCATTCACACATTGACAGTAGTATGACGTTCACATACTGAAGGCAGTGTTACATTCATCTTTCACAGCAGTAACATATTCAAATTCTACTGTGGGTTAACATTCATTCAACTAAAACCCTAGCTGTGTCCCATCCTAATGAGCTGATACTGTAGGTGTCCTTAACGAGCTGATACTCTGGGTGTCCTAACGAGCTGATACTCTGGGTGTCCTTAACAAGCTGATACTCTGGATGTCCTAACGAGCTGATACTCTGGGTGTCCTAACGAGCTGATACTCTGGGTGTCCTTAACGAGCTGATACTCTGGGTGTCCTAACGAGCTGATACTCTGGGTGTCCTTAACGAGCTGATAGCTGGGTGTCCTAATGAGCTGATACTCTGGGTGTCAGCCGAGGTTAAAGATGATAAGGAGCCAATACACCCGGGGTCTCCTCCCCCATCCAACTCCTCCCCCTCCCCCATCCAACTCCTCCTCCTCCCCCATCCAACTCCTCCCCCTTCTCCTCCTTCCACATCCAACTCCTTCTCCTCCTCCTCATCATCATCATCAGAGGGACCCGAGATTGAGCTCCCAAACCCGGATGGTATTGTTGTCGCTCATTTACCAGATAAAACATTTGGACTAGTAGTTGGCTCCAGGTGGCCTCGGGGCTCTGCTCCTTTGGGGCCCGGTATTGAGGAATGAGGACAGTCCTTAATAAGACCACATTATCTGAGTCCAATTAGATGTTGAAGGCAGCTGTAAGCTGCTTTGAACACTCTGCCAATGCGATATTGGCCCAATTCATAATTAATGGAGCTTGTTAATAGTTTATAGTTTATAGTTATTAAAACTGATCTTATTACACATGTTGGGCACTCCAAACCATGCACTATTTGATGTTTTCTTTAGTACTCTTTGATTAACATGAATGATTCTGTACAGAACACCCTGACCAGCTACCTTTAAAGGCTGCATCTCACTAACAGAAGTCTTCTGACTCAGGCTTCAGTTTTACAATTTAATAAAACTGTCTGTCAAAGATGGACAGATTGAACAGGAAGTGACACGCGGGAACGTCTGACGTGTCGACCGCCGTCTGCCCGCGGAATGCTTTCAACTCCAGAAGGGCGGGGAAATGGGGTCTGGGCGTTTCTACCTCAACAAAAAACTATCTGAATCCTGTAAACAGCTGACTTCAGACGGGGCTACCCAGCAGGGGTCAACGACCGCTTGTTGTCCTCAAGACAAACGCTGCGACGGCTGAGTCAATAATAACCTTGACAACCTGTTTTATGTCATTTAGTTTATCTTACATATTGACTGTTCACTCTCGCCGGACAGCGGTGTGATTAACGTCCAGCGGTCCGACACAGCTCTCGTCTCCAGTCCGGCTCATTTCAAACCATCTGCTGCAACGTCGTTTTCTGAGCTTCATCTCTTTTTTTTTTCAAACGACGTCCTGAAGGTCGTCCTGCTCGTCACCTTCCAGACGCTACAAATCCACTCGTCTGACGTCTGAACGAGGAGCGGCCGGCCGGGCGGGAGCGGAGGCCAAACGGCTCCGAGGCTCGTTACCAAGAACATGAATCTGGAGCTGGCCTTCAGGGCCGGGGGAAACGTCTCCAGCTCCTGAGTCTGCTGCTCGCAGGGTGTTTCTGGTATTTATTGACCGTTCAAATGGTAAAGTTCAGCGGTGGGTCAGGTGATCCAGTCGCAGCGAGGGCACTCGGGACTGACGGGAACACTGCGGGTCTGGACCGGACCAGACTGGCGACAAAGGAGCGAGCCAGGCTTGCATTAACAAAGGAGCGTCCTGGAGGAAGGAGAGGATTTTACTTTGAAAGGACCGCTTACTGAGACAGTAGCCGCAGTGTGGGATTCTGTGCCTCTTCATGTTTAAGGGCAGAAATGTGTGTGTGTGTGTGTGTGTGTGTGTGTGTGTGTGTGTGTGTGTGTGTGTGTGTGTGTGTGTGTGTGTGTGTGTGTGTGTGTGTGTGTGTGTGCACGCATGTGTGTAAGGTTGAGTCCATGCATGTGTGAATGTGTTTGCCATTGTGCGTGCGTGCGTGTATAGGGTAGTGGTTGACACCAGAGTGCAGCTCAGCGCCTGGATCTGGGACACCATACTGGGCCACTTATAAAGCCCCCATCCCCGGAGCATGCCGCCTACCAGCCAATCAGACGCCTGCAGGACGGAAATATCCCAAGACAAAGACGCGCGTCCGCCCGACGACACCCTCCTCGCTCGCATCTCATCCTATGTCACGTTTCAGCCAGAGATTAGTGACCAGCCGACGCTACGTGGAATGCGGCACGGAACCTTCCCGCAGCTGATCTTCTCCCACCCTCTCCGTATCATCAGCTTAGCACTCAGAACATATGAATAACACTCTCCTATTACACGCCTTGTCCATCTAGTTCAGCAGGCGTCAGTCACAGTCCGGCGGCCCACATACGCAGAGCTCAATGTGGAGAGGACTCCAGCCTTATGGAGGACGAAGGAGGCAGCACCACACACTGTTGTGTGTGTGAGTCAAGTAGGGGTTAAATGAAGGTCAATGAGTCCTTAAACCGTCTTTAGGTCAGGTTGCCCATGTGGGGACAGGTGTACTCAGTGAGGTAGGGGGCGTGGCTTTGGACAGGCATACTCAGTGAGGTAGGGGGCATGGCTTTGGACAGGCGTACTCAGTGAGGTAGGGGGCGTGGCCAGGTAAAGGAGTAGTCAGTGAGGTAGGGGGAGTGGCTTTGGACAGGTGTACTCAGTGAGGTATGGGGTGTGGCTATGGACAGTGGCACCTAGTGTGGTAGGGGGTGTGGTTGCAGCCAGGTGTACTCAGTGATGTAAGGGGGCGTGGCTACGGACAGATGTACTCAGTGAGGTAGAGGGCGTGGCTATGCACGGGTGTACTCAGTGGGGTAAGGGGCGTGACTATGTACAGGTGTACCAAGTGATTTATTGGGCCGTAGTAATGGACAGGTGTACTCAGTGATGTAGGGGGTGTGGCTGTTGACAGGTGTACCGAGTGATTTATTGGGCCGTGGTTATGGACAGGTGTACTCAGTGATGTAGGGGGTGAGGCCGTGTACAGATGTACTCGGCCTGTACTGTAGTGTGGTTGGGAACTGGCAATGGAAAAGGGTGCTCAGTGGGTAGGGGCCGTGGCTATGAACAAGTGTACAGAGAGTGTTTGGAGCGTGGCTTTTGGCAGGTGTACTTACCATGGTTTGGGGCGTGGCTATGGACAGGTGTGTAGTGGTTCTTGAAGTTCCTCACAGGTGTTTCGTCTTTGGACGAGTCTTCCAGCTCTGCCATGTTCTCATGTTCATGCAGGGACGTCGGATTGTTTCCTTGTTGCCGCAAAATGTCTGCAAGTGCTCTGGAGACACAAACAACAGAGAAGCAAGAAGTTGTGGGAGAGTCTCCAAAAGAAAAGCATTAGGTGATTTATTTAGCAGTGCTTTCAGCTCGATTTATACTTAGAGTTTAGCGAAGCAGACCCCACACAGAGCCAGTGCCAACTCAGATAGTTCACCTTAAAGTATATGAACAAACGGTACTAGTACCACTTTTACTTTCACCAGAGGTTTTAGTTTATATTTTCTCTTTCAAATATTATAATACCCAATCATTCTCAGTGTGCCGGAAAACGTGTTTCTACCTCAAATCTACCTAAAATGTTACATACCCTTTCTGCATCTACATTTCCATAACCTGTATTGTGTATACAGTATATAGACATGCCAGTATTTGTATTTGTATCCATTTTTTAAATTGAATTTAAAAAATAGGGGTAAAGTTCCCTCTTCTACAACTGAGTATTTTCATGAGGAAAACGCAGTGAATGTATCGGCAATTTAAGTAGGATAGCTGCCTGGTAAAATGAGCACACGTTAGACATTTATTATTTTATTTCCATCCCAGGCGACAATGACCTGGTTTAAAAGTTTTCCAGCCTAATCTGGAGCTAAAATAGGTTATTAAAACACTGGTAGGCAAGGACGTCTCATTAAAATATCAGTTCAACACCAGTCAGCACAAAACACTTATTAAAAGATGAGTTAAACACAAGTATATTAGAACAGGTTAAAAGATAAGGGTGAACATGAGACCTATTAAGTTAAATTCTAATTAGCAAGTAGCAATAATATCCAAAGATACTAGAGAAAGAACATGTTATTAAAAGATTAAACCCTAGTTAGAAAAAACATAATGTTGAAACATAATTAACTTCCTGATAATGTCAACAAAAATCAGCTAACAATGAATCATGGTATCTGCGCTTTAAAAAAAATGCCACATAAAAATTCTATTTTTTTTTTTTGCTACGTCTTTATAGATAACATGAAACAATTGATTTGTAAAACAGGAGAATAAAAGTCAAGTTTCCTCCTGAGGGATGACTCTAAATTGGTCTTTTGTGTTTTTTGCTCGAAAGTTTCTTGTAAGCTCAACCGAAAATGCCAAATCTTTCCACGGCTTCTTTGGTTTTCTAAACGAGGTCTAATTTGCTTCATAACATGAAATATTTGATTCACCACGCAGGACAGTTGAAAGAAAGTCGACTTTTCTCCCGACAGGAGAACTCTGAGGAGGTCTTTTGTGTTTTTCACGCTTGAGTTTCTGGTCATTTTCCTCCCATTGTGCGACCATTCATCCCGCCCCCCGACCCCTCCCGCCTCTTGCAATCTGAGAACAAAGTGCGGCCGTCTCGCCAGCAGCTACTGTGACCGCACCGCCGGCCGGTCGATATGCTCTCAAATCTCTGTCTCCAGACTCTTCCCGCTTCTGAAGGTCACGGTCGTGACTACGTGGGTCCACCCCGAAAAACCCTTTCACAGATCCTACACCTGAAACCGCTCGGCGGGCGCCGATGTGCTCTGGAAGAGTTTCCACTGAGGCTGATTTCATGTTTCCACCACGTCACCTTCCATCACGCCACAGACCGGTGACGTCTGTGGTGACGTCACTGGAGACCAACAACATCAGGGACGACATCACCACGGGTGAACGACCGCTGGGAATGAGAAGGTCAACAGAACTCTCCCCCTCTCTGTGTCCCTCTTGACATATCTTTATCTCTGCATTTCTCTCCAGCCCTCCCCTGGCCTCTATCTATTCTGAGGTCGTGGTCCATTTAAACGCTCCGTGCCCTGGATGTGATGTCTCTCTGGGAGATGAACGCTGGGGTGCCTCCCTTCCTACTGCCCACCAATAAGGTCTCAGCCTGGGGTAATTACCCTACTGCCCACCAAGAAGGTCTCAGCCAGGGGTAATTACCTACTGCCCACCAGGAAGGTCTCCGCCTGGGGTAATTACCCTACTGTCCACCAATAAGGTCTCCGCCTGGGGTAATTACCCTACTGCCCACCAGGAAGGTCCAGTCCTGGGGTAATTACCCTACTGCCCACCAGGAAGGTCCAGGGGCTATTTCACTTCGTCGTTCCGGACCCCGCAGACAATCTCATCAGGTCCATGGTTGGACGACAAAATGTGTCAATTATTAAATAGTAAATAGAAAATCGGAATATATCAGAATAAATTCTGTACATCCGGTCCAGGACTATTAAAGAAAGCGTTACGTTGAAAACACTGCAGCGCTGTGCAGTATTAAAGACAAAGGATGGTGTCAGGACACCACAGCGTCGTCCTCTGAACACACAGCCTGTGATCCACTCCTCAGGGAAGACATTCAAACATACCAACATTTGTTTTGACCTGACTGTTCATTAGAGATGAACCGCCGCTCATGTCCTCTCCCAGGCCAGCTTGTTAGCTCCAGGTCTTTCTCAGCCACCACTTAGTTATCTCTGTTCCACAACGAAGGCTGAGCAGACAGGTAGAGAAACAATCAGCCTCATAAGCTTCCATCAGCCTCAAAACAAATTAGCCCTGCGCCTCCATTTCGGATCCAATTAAAATGTAATGAAACAGGACGGCTGGATTTGCTGGGGTGTAGAGGCGAGTTCATACGTGACCCAGTTATCTCTGGGATGGCTCCACGCGCCCAGCGAGCCTGCCATACATCTAGCCAGCTAGCTAGCTAGTCTGCCAGTTAGCTAGTCTGCCAGCTAGTCAACCCACAGTGGACGATTCCCCCAAACCCAAAGACTGAAATACTCCCAGCAAACACGTTGAACATTGTGCTCTAGTAACTATTTAGTCATCAAGCAAGAACTTTCATCCAAAGTGAAATTAAATAGACCTCTGAAGAATAAGACCCGCCTCAGAAGCTCCCGGTTCCCTCGGTCAAATGTCTATCTGAAATAACATGGGGTTTATGAATGATCGTACATAACAAACTCTGTAGGTGGCAAAGAAGTAAAAGCTGCGTCATGTTTTGAACTACACACTTTTTCCATCTAATTTCGACTGGCTTTTTGGATTGTCGGTGCCGTTAAAGTAGTAAACGATTATTAATGCTACTTTAACGGCACCGACAATCCAAAAAGCCAGTCGAAACTAGATGGAAAAAGTGTGTAGTTCAAAACGTGACGCAGCTTTCTGATGCTACTTCTTCACCACCTACAGAGTTTGTTATGTACGATCATTCAAAAATGCCATGTTATTTCCCATAGACATTTGACGGGGTGGGACTTATTCTTCAGAGGTCTATTTATATACAGGTGACTAAGGACCAGGAAGGGGTTGAGACATCTTGCCTCAGTTGCCTGCAGGTAGAATGGGGATTTAACCCAGTGCCTTTTGGCTAGAGGTTGATGTCCAGAAAAGGACTTTTGTGCTTGGTGGACGATGACATGGGGAAACTTAAGGGTGTCTCACACTGGACCGAACGCCCCAGCGAAGACACATCCCTACTGCTTGCCGTGTGTCCAGATCCAGGCTAACTTTGTAGAAGGACGCGCAGAATGTATGCTTCACAAAATTAGAAATTGACAAACGAGAAATATTTCCTCTAATCATTAGTCCACAAATTTATTAGAAAAAAATTGTGTTTTAAAACATTGTGTTGTAAAACATTCAATCATATTATGTACGATTTGAAATCCTTCCAACTGGCAGATTGCTTTTAGGTGACACACAGGGTGGCCAATCACGTGACCCCAGCCCCCCCCCCCCCTGGACACGCCCCTGCCCCAGTGATTGGTTGGAGAGAACCTCAACATGTTGGAGCTTACACTCAGCTGACCCCGGTGGAGAACACAATAAGAGTTCATATTCATTCTTCACGCATATTAAAGGAAATCCAAACCCTGAAAGACCTTATTTTGGGCGACGGGGGCCAAATCTCCACATAAAAGCTGGCTCAAGAACATAGGATAGGACGTAATATGGACTCAAATGGCCCTCTATGGGTTAACGGGTGCAACTGCATGAGTCACCGGTTACCGGCGGTCAATCTGATTGTAGCAAGCGGGCAGAAATAAAAGGGGGCAACACTTCAAATGTGATAGTAGGCTAGGAATGTTAACCTCATGTTCGGCTTCGCTCTAAGACTCAATGATCAATGTTTTCCATGTTCTTAGGCTGAACCATGGCCTGCTTGCCGAGCTAGGCTGTGCTCCACTGCGCTACACTGTGGGGCCGTATGCTGTGCTCCACTGTGATACGCTACACTGTGGGGCCGTATGCTGTGCTCCACTGTGATACGCTACACTGTGGGGCCGTACGCTGTGCTCCACTGTGATACGCTACACTGTGGGGCCGTACGCTGTGCTCCACTGTGATACACTGTGGGGCCGTACACTGTGCTACACTGGGGCCGTACGCTGTGCTCCACTGTGATACGCTACACTGTGGGGCCGTACGCTGTGCTCCACTGTGATACGCTACACTGTGGGGCCGTACGCTGTGCTCCACTGTGATACACTGTGGGGCCGTACACTGTGCTACACTGGGGCCGTACGCTGTGCTCCACTGTGATACGCTACACTGTGGGGCCGTACGCTGTGCTCCACTGTGATACGCTACACTGTGGGGCCGTACGCTGTGCTCCACTGTGCTACACTGTGGGGCCGTACGCTGTGCTACACTGTGGGGCCGTACGCTGTGCTACACTGTGGGGCCGTACGCTGTGCTCCATTGTGATACGCTACACTGTGGGGCCGTACGCTGTGCTACACTGTGGGGCCGTACGCTGTGCTACACTGTGGGGCCGTACGCTGTGCTACACTGTGGGGCCGTACGCTGTGCTCCACTGTGATACGCTACACTGTGGGGCCGTACGCTGTGCTACACTGTGGAGCCGTACGCTGTGCTACACTGTGCTACACTGTGGGGCCGTACGCTGTGCTACACTGTGGAGCCGTACGCTGTGCTACACTGTGCTACACTGTGGGGCTGTACGCTGTGCTACACTTCCCTTCGACCCACTTCAGGCAGGCTGGAGATGATTCGTCCAATCAGGAGATGACGCCGCACCCATCTCCTTGTAACACGCCACCATATACAAAATATAACACACACACACACACACACACATCCCCACACACACATACACAAAAACTAACACACACACGTTCAAAAAATAGTTCACGCACACACACACTGACACACAAAATGCGTACATAGATCCCGTCTGTCCTAGTTTACTGTATGCAGCATTCTGGACTACTGCAGTTCAACAGGATTTACTCCAGTTTCTAACATTGTACTGCAGTTCAACAGGATTTAACCCAGTTCTGAACATTGTACTGCAGTTCAAAGGATTTTACTCCAGTTTCTAACATTGTACTGCAGTTCAAAGGATTTTACTCCAGTTTCTAACATTGTACTGCAGTTCAACAGGATTTACTCCAGTTTCTAACATTGTACTGAAGTTCAAAGGATTTTACTCCAGTTTCTAGCATTTTAACAGGTTTTACTGCAGTTCTGAACATTGTACTGCAGTTCAAAGGATTTTTACTCCAGTTTCTAGCATTTTAACTGTTTTACTTCCTAACATTGCACTACCGTTCCCCAGGATGTCCTGCGGTCCGTCCCGTGGTACTGTACTGTACTGCGTGAGGGGCTGCAGTGTTTCGGGTGGTGAAGACTCAACGCTCCGTGAGTCTGTACTCGTGGAGCGTTGGGGTGGAGGCTGGAGATGGACCCTCCAGGCCTCCTGACGGCCTGCAGGTCCCAGAGAACGGATCACTGCTGTTTTCTCACGCTCACGTTTCAGATCCCCAGACCCAGTCACCCCCCATCCCCCCCCCACCACCCCCTCCTCACCACCACATACAGACACACACACACATCTTTTACATTTTACAGATTGGGTTGAGTGGTTGATGGTGCATGTATGTGTGTGTGTGTGTGTGTGTGTGTGTGTGTGTGTGTGTGTGTGTGTGTGTGTGTGTGTGTGTGTGTTTGTCTTCTGCCGGAGATTGTTTCTGAGATAAAATGGCTTACATATCTTTGCTGAAACATTTAAAACATGCCATTGTCATATTTTATAGATGTAGTTTCCTGATAGGGATGTCCTTATTACGATAACTTTGTTTATCTTTATTATTCTCTTGTTTTAAGCTTTTCCATGAGGATGCTTATGAACAGTAAAACTCTACAGCGCACTTATTTAAACGATTAAACGTTTCTACTTATTGCGTAAAACACAAATGACGCGCACAGAAAAGAGGAGCCGAGGGAAGCAGCGGCATGAGGAGGACTCAAGACAATCAAGACTTTTTTACAAGCAGGTGTTAACTTCTCTACCTGTGGACGTTCATCTCCTGCGGCGGTTTGGTCGCCTTGTCGTACGCGACTTTGGCGCCGATGCCGATGGCGATGACGAGCGCCACCACGCCGCACGAGATGTACACCGTGGTGTTGGTCTGGTCTAGCTCCGGGTCGTACGTGTCCCCCGTGGGCGCGGGGGAGGGCGGCTGGGTCTTTATCCAGTCCGGGGTGTTGTAGTTCGTGCAGTACTTCTGCTCCAGGCGCTTGCCCTGGTCTGCGCAACAGAAGCGCAGGAAGCAGCTGCCGCAGCAGTAGCGGTGGTCCGTGTTGTTGCACTCGAACTCCTTGTCCAGCTGTCCGCTCACGTCGTAGTAGCCCAGGCACGTGTCGTGCGCGCCGACCGCCGGAGCCTGCACCTGGGTGACCCGGATCCGGCCCGGGGCGGGGGCGCCCGGCCCGCCGGTGCTGTTGACCTCCCGGGGCCGTGCGGTCCGCTTGGGGGCCGGCTTGGTTCTCTTGTTCGCGGCGGCGCACAGCACGTGGAGCGGGTCCAAGTAGACCAGGAGCAGGATGAGATGTTTTATCCCCATGGTCTTCGTGACGCGACACCGTGCCCCTTCTCTCTCTCTCCCTCTCTCTCTCTCTCTCTCCCTCTCTCTCTCTCTCCCTCTCTCTCGGCTGCTGGTTCTCCACCTCCTCCACCTCTCAGCGAACCCGTGCTCCTCTCGATCTTCTCGTCACTTTGATGGAGTTCATGATCGCAGATGCCCCCCCCCCCCCCCCCCCCACCCACCCCGCTCCTCTCCCGCCGCCGCCGGCAGGTCGGTCAGCGCGTCACGCCCTGGTCATGCGCGAGGACGCGCTCCGCTCCGATCACAGCAGGGCGCCTCTCGCGCGTCTCCATCCTCACGTCCGTATACCAAACTTTACGCTTGCCGTGAGAGTGTTTTCTTCTTCTTCTTCTTCTTCTTCTTCTTGTGTCCGGTTATTTGGCGTTTTCCCTCCGGAGTCGCGGTGCAGTCAGCGTCTCGTGGTCGCCTGTCCTGCGGGGGGGAAACATTCAGCAGAAGTCAATTAAGGCTGCGTAACAAAACGCAACCCCGGCGGGGGACCGCGGGGAGGGAAGGACCCACTGAAAGGTGCCGCTAAACCCCCGCCCAGGGTCGGATCCATACGGTTGAGTCTGGCGGTGTACGGTGGATTCGCGGAGATGAACCGGAGATGAACGAGCGTCATGTGGCGGCTCAGAGGTTCAGAACCACGGAGAGCGCCCGGGGGACAGGGACTCTCAGGGACCGGGCAGCGAACGCGCAACGCTCTCGATAAAATAGTATCGCAACGAGTACTGTAGCACTACCTTTAACACTCTAGAACTGACTCGATCGATTATTTCTCTCTGCTTTTCCCGCGTTATTCTACTGGCTCAACAATAAAGTCAAAAAATAGAGAAGTGCGCGTGAGGTTCCAGCCCACTGTCCCGCGCTCAGGACCGGTAACTCGCCGCTGACACTAAAGAGCAGTAAAGAGAAGTTCTTACCGTGCGACACTAACCAGCACCGGAGACCGGAGACCGCGAGCTCTGCCGCGGAATCAAAGAAGCCGCTTGGTACTGGGCAGGACCTCTTGCGCTGCTCCTCACCCCTCCTCCTCCTTCTCCTCCTCCTCCTCCTCCTCCTCCTCCTAGCTCCTAGCTCCCCCCGCCCACAACGGGAGCGGCCTACGTCACCACTCCAGGTACTTGGGGTTAATTATCCGCCGCGCGACCGCTCGATACGAACCGGGAGCTGCGTCGACACGCACTTTAAGCTCCCGCCATTGATGGTGTCAACTCACGCGACGCTGCACATCTATAGTCACCTCCTCATCAACTCTCGTGATGCAGAGTCCGTGTGTGTGTGTGTGTGTGTGTGTGTGTGTGTGTGTGTGTGTGTGTGTGTGTGTGTGTGTGCCTATAGAGAGGTCGTCCTTGGTGTGAAACATTATAAACAGAGACTAACCTTTGTGTTAAATAACAGACTAACCTGCTGTAGAGTTGAGACTAACATGAGGTACGGTTCAGACTAACCTGCTGTAGAGTTGAGACTAACATGAGGTACGGTTCAGACTAACCTGCTGTAGAGTTGAGACTAACATGAGGTACGGTTCAGACTAACCTGCTAGAGTTGAGACTAACATGAGGTACGGTTCAGACTAACCTGCTGTAGAGTTGAGACTAACATGAGGTACGGTTTAGACTAACCTGCTAGAGTTGAGACTGGTTAAGAACAGGTTAAGAACTGCCTAAAGTCGGAAAATAAGAAGTGAAACATCTAACTAACGAGGTACTGATGTCCCGCTGTGGAGGTCTGGGGGTGGTGGTGATGAGGGGGGGGGGGGGGGGGGGGGGGGGGTCGGGGGTCAGGGGTCAGTCTGATCCCCCCCCCCCCCCCTCCCGTGGGATGGGTGAGACGGGCTAACCCTCTGACCCATCCCAGGGGACCGGGCTGATCGGACCCACCACCTCTAAGAGCAGGAGACAACGGAGTGTGAAGCACCTCTGAAGATGATCTCCTTCACACGTCAGCCGCCGAGACGGAGCGGCGTGTGTGTGTGACGGAGCGGCGTGTGTGTGTGACGGAGCAGTGTGTGTGTGTGACGGAGCGGCGTGTGTGTGTGACGGAGCGGCGTGTGTGTGTGACGGAGCGGCGTGTGTGTGTGACGGGGCAGTGTGTGTGTGTGTGTGTGTGACGGAGCAGAGTGTGTGTGACGGAGCAGTGTGTGTGTGTGTGTGTGACGGAGCAGTGTGTGTGTGTGTGTGACGGAGCGCCGTGTGTGTGTGACTGAGCAGTGTGTGTGTGTGTGTGTGTGTGTGTGAGACGGAGCAGTGTGTGTGTGTGTGTGTGACGGAGCAGTGTGTGTGTGTGTGTGTGTGTGATGGAGCAGAGTGTGTGTGACGGAGCAGAGTGTGTGTGTTGGACTGGTGTGTGTGTGTGTGACGGAGCAGTGTGTGTGACAGAGCAGTGTGTGTGTGTGCGTGTGTGGGAGTGTGTGTGTGTGTGTGACGGAGTGTGTGTGTGTCGGGCGTTAATGTGAAGGTAATATGACAAGAGGACTCTGAGGGAGAGATCCTGTGATGTGCACTAGACAGCGGCGGCCAATGAGCTGCACTCAGACTGTCAGTCAGCTGGTCGGATCAGATGGTGGGGTGAGAGGAGGGGGAGACAGGAGGTGAGGGAGGGGGGAGGGGAGGGAGGGGGGAGGGGAGGGAGGCAGGAGGGGAGGGAGGAGGGGAGGGGGGAGAGGAAGAGGAGAGGAAGGGGGGAGACAGGGGAGAGGGAGGGGGAGGAAAGTTAGATGATGGGGGAGACAGGAGGGGAGAGAGGAGGTGGGCGACAGGAGAGGAGAGGGAGGAGGAGAGGCAGAAGAGGAATGGTCCATTATGGTTCCAGCGCTCACGAAGCGTCTCGCTGGCCTCAGCAGAACTTCTGACAGGTAACGCCGCGCCGCGCAGACAGCAGCGAGCGCGTCCGTCCAGAGCAGAAAGGAATGAAGGATGTCTCCCGACGATCAGAGTTAAGAGCAGCGCCTCTCCGCCCCCCCCCCGCCCGACCATCCCTCATCCCGGGAAGTTTACCGCGGAACAAGCGAACCCGCGTCTGAGGTGACGCTCGAGTTGCGCGCCGCTGCAGCCTTTGTCACGTTGTCTGGAGTCATTTAGATCGTGGCCCACATACTCTCCTGAATCCAAATCGTTTCTATTTTCAGACGACGAGTTCAAGTGAGTCTTGATTCGGCGTCGCTCAGAGCACCAACCAGAAACGTGTGGCCCCGTTCTGGTGCAGCGGGGACCCGGCCTCCGCTGACACCGTTCAGCACCTACTGGGTCGACTCCACGTCTGGGCCTACCGCCAGCCCTACCGCCTAACCTACCTCCAGCCCTACAGCCCTACCGCCAGCCCTACCTCCAGGCCTACAGCCCTACCGCCAGCCCTACCTCCAGCCTGCCATACCTCCAGCCCTACCTCCAGCCCTACAGCCCTACCGCCAGCCCTACCTCCAGCCCTACAGCCCTACCTCCAGCCCTACCTCCAGCCCTACAGCCCTACCTCCAGCCCTACCTCCCGCCCTACCGCCAGCCCTACCTCCAGCCCTACAGCCCTACCTCCAGCCCTACCTCCAGCCCTACAGCCCTACCTCCAGCCCTACAGCCCTACCTCCAGCCCTACCTCCAGCCCTACAGCCCTACCTCCAGCCCTACAGCCCTACCTCCCGCCCTACCTCCAGCCCTACAGCCCTACCTTCAGCCCTACAGCCCTACCTCCAGCCCTACCTCCAGCCCTACAGCCCTACCGCCCGCCCTACCTCCAGCCCTACAGCCCTACCTCCAGCCCTACAGCCCTACCGCCAGCCCTACAGCCCTACCTCCAGCCCTACCTCCAGCCCTACCTCCAGCCCTACCTCCAGCCCTACCTCCAGCCCTCCAGGCCTACCTCCAGCCCTACCTCCAGCCCTACCTCCAGCCCTACCAGCAGCCCTACCACTAGTGTGTGACAGGTGTTTATAATCAATTTAGGAGACATCTGGCTGCCTGGGGTGTGATGTAATCACCGTGGTAACAGCTGAGAGCAGATAGCAGGTCTGGCCGCCGGCCCGGGAACTCCGACAGAGGAACGGGGCGGACAGCTGGACGGGCCGCAGGTTCAAATCCCTGGTTCCCCCCGGCAGTGTGTGACATTGTGATGTTGGAGAGCAGTACTACTTCCACCTCGTATAATGACTCACTGATCTGCACCCAAGTAGTATGGGTGAGACACCTGGAGGGTGAGACACCTGGAGGAGAGAGTGAGATGCCTGGTTGTGGGTGACACGCCGGAGAGAGTGAGACACCTGGTGGGTGAGGCACCTGGTGGGTGAGACACATGAGAGAGTGAGACACCTGAGAGAGTGAGACAAATGGTGGGTGAGACACCTGAGAGAGTGAGACACCTGGTGGGTGAGACACCTGAGAGAGTGAGACACATTGTTGGGGTGAGACACATGAGAGAGTGAGACATCTGGTGGGTGAGACACATGGGAGAGTGAGACACCTGGTGGGTGAGACACATGAGAGAGTGAGACAACTGGTGGGTGAGACACCTGAGAGAGTGAGACACC
>NW_028179534.1:10000-14017 GCF_964030765.1 Micromesistius poutassou | reverse complement strand
TGGTGTATGTGTTTGTTTTGTTTATGTGTTCCTGTGTAGTCATTTGTGACACAAAATTTAATTTAGGCCATAAGTGAATCCTACCTGTGTGTGTGTGTGTGTGTTTGTGTTCTTGTGTGTGTCGGTGTGTGTGGTGTGTGGTTTGTGGTGTGTGTGTGTGTGTGTGTGTGTGTGTGTGTGTGTGTTCACGTCTGTGTGTGTCTGCATTTATTTGTCACTGTATAATGAAAGGGATGTAATTTTGTTCTAGTTTTTTTGTGTATGGAAGGTAGGAATGTCGATTATTTAATCTTCACATAAATCTTAGTCTCAGCCTCTGCTCAGTTTAACATCCACACAACATTTCACCCATCTAATTTCTTTGTATAATGAAAGTTCCTTTGCCCATCAGAGACTGGATATTACAGTGGAAATATTAATAAGGGTCCCTTTTTAACCAAATTACATTCTATCAGAGCTGAGATTGAATTAGCGAGCGCCAAGGTGTGTGCGAACAAAGCTAATGGAATTGGGTGACAGCACCCGTCAATCAAGGCACGATTGAGGTCATTCCCTCTTTGACCTTGTGCCGCCCACGCTTATCAATCTCTCACACACAGGGAAACATGACATCACTCATCAGGGAAAACAACGTTAGATTTGGCTAGAAGAGAGCTTGTGGATGCGGTGTGAATGTGTGTGAGACAGAGAGAGATAGATAGATAGAGAGACAAAGAGAGACAAAAGATGAGAGAGAGAGAGAGAGAGAGAGTTAGAGAGAGAGAGAGAGAGGTTAATATGTAAACTATTTGGTTAATCAACCGTTCCATTACTTTTAGCCACCATGCAGATGATTACAACACCAACATCAACTTTACCAGCAACAATGGTACATAATTCATCATGTATTTCAATATGTGTAGTACAATTCTGAAACAATCAATAAGGTAATTAGCTTAAGGAAGACAGCATAGTGTCATGGTCCCCCGGGATTGATTCCTAGCCTAACGGGTTTTGGGTTCGATGCCAAAAGCCTGTGGCCTGAGCGAGAGGCCCACTCCCTACTGGAGCCAAATCCATTGTAAGCTGCTTTGGAATGAAGACTGTCCGCTAAATGACTAAATAGTGATGGAAATAGCTTCAGGTATCGAGATGAGCTGCCGTCAGACGGGCACACAGTGGCGTCGGCGACAGCCTTTGTGTTAACTGACATGAATCAGCGAACACAACAACAACAACAATCTTCACCTGATATAAACATTTAAACAATTCCTTATCAAGGGCGGCGGATAACAGAAATACACGCCGGCCTATCTGCAGACATCAGGATCTAAAATGAAACCTGTTGGGTCTTCCGAAGCGCTGCGTGACCGAGAGCCGCATCAAAACAACAACAACAACAACAACCACAACAGAGGAGAGAAAAAGGCGATGTGCACGCCACGATTACGGGCCGCAGTTTCAATGTCACGGTGACGTCGTGACACAAGGTCCCTCTCCCTCCCTCTGCCCCTTATCTTATCTCACTCAGGGTTTGTTTCCGAGATGTGTTTGTCTTTTTTGGGGAGCGACGTTTGAGAAATGTTTGTCTGGAGATAACCATCTCGAAACAGAGTCGACTTGTTGTGAGGGGAAAAAAGGGAAACAGCTATCAGACGAGTGTGAACGTGAATAAAACATGGCGCCGAGACCTTTCTGTGTACCGTTCTCGCTGATAAACGGTGTCTGTCGGCGTCGTGGTTTCATTTCGTCTCTGGCTTTGTCTCTCTATCACCCTGTTCTGCACCCTATCTCTGGGGTCTCTCTCCCTCTCTGCTATTCTGCTGTTTACCAAGCCACACGTGTCCTTTCCTTCCACTCTTTGTCGAAGCACTGTCTTGCTCTGTGTCTCCGCGAACAACAGCTTTCTAACAGGCAGAATCACATGCACTTCCTGGCTCCCCAGGTGTGCTGGTGGTCCAGGTGTATGTCTTTGCGGGGGCTCATCAAGGCTCTAATGAGAATGATCACCACTCATCTGTCTTCATCCACATCCAGCCGAGAACACCTGCTACTTTGTGTGTGTGTGTGTGTGTGTGTGTGTGTGTGGGCGGGGGTGGGGGGGGGGGGGGGGGGGGGGGCGGTTGGGTGTGTGTGTGTGTCTGTACTTCCCTGTATGCGTGCATGTGTGTGTGTGTGTGTGTGTGTGTGTGTGTGTGTGTGTGTGTGTGTGTGTGTGAATTCGCGATTTTTTGTATGTACATATAAAAGTGGGTGAGAGAATGTCTGAGTGAGTGTGTGAGTGAGAGAACTGCAATACATTTATTTGATAGTTAAAATGTGTTTTGATAACATTTCTAGCAAAAAAAACAAACATTTTATGAACATCTTTGTTTAAGTTAACGTTAATGATGTTTATTTTGTGAGTTAATGCAACATTTTCTATCGTTGCCATGCTTGATATGAACCACTTAGCTTGCATGTTGTTTGATTCATTGTCTCTGTGTTGCTAAATAACGCATAACGTCAGCTGTTGTTGATGTGTTATTTAATGTAACTGATGATGTTCTTTCAGTTGAAACATAGATTTTCTAGTGCCCAGGCATGACGTATATAATCTTCTTTGTGACGGACCAGCCTGAGATGTTTTGGTGGGCAACCCTCCAAAAGAAGTTTCCAATTGCGTTCCTTTTCACATTTTGTTTTACAAGATAATCACGACGTATGAATACCACTGTAAAGGTTTTTGAAGCATGAATGCAATCAAAAACAGCTACAAAAAAAATCCTTCATCCCTTCTGCAATAGCCCTACTGAACAGCACAAAATTAACAACACAGTCAGCTGTTACCTCAACACCCATGTCTTGTTTTATGTTTGTTTGTTTGTTTATTTGTGACTGGAGCAATGTCAAAGAAAGATTTCTGTAACTCTCGGGTAACAGACAATAAAGTCTTATCTATCTATCGATCTATCGATCTATCTAATAGAGTAAAAGGCAGTAAAAAAACGATTTTTCAAAATGCTCCTAACATTATCAACACAAAGGTTGTATGGCGACAATAACGCCGTACTCTAACCCTAGCCCTAACTCTCCTAAGATGCAGATCTCCCCGGAAAGGGCACATAAAGGGGCGTAACCTCCAACAACTGATTAAATAGGCATGAAATGGTGGCCGTATCATATCCCAATACCGATGAGAGTCCTTCATAATTAAGGCCAGACGATCAGAGACGCCCACGCCATGCAGCTCACAAAGTTTCAAAAACGCCACGTACATTTTGCTTAAACCAAATTGTTTCATGAAATGTTGTTTACAAAGAAAGCCAGCCAACGCAAAATACTCAGTCATGACCTTTATAAATCCTGTGGAAATTAAATGAATAAAAAACAACAACAACCTCACATCTAAAAAACATTCAGACCACAGATTGCAGTACTTGGAGCGTGAGAACAGAGGGGGAAAATACATCCTCTTTCCCACTGGGACGAGATGGCACAGTCTTCCAGAGGTGTCAACAGGTCAGCGTGTGAGGCTGTGTCTTCTATTCTGAACACCTCTCTAACCTCTCTTAAAGGGCTTAGGCTTTGATCCATCTCTAATACGACATGCTTTGACTTTGAGAGCTGCTTAACTTTGTCCAGAGAAAACCTAAGTTGGTGTGTATGTATATGCGTGCGTGTGTTTATGTGTGTGTGCATGCGTGTGTGTGTGGGTGTGGGTGTGTTTATAAGTGTGTGTGTGTGTGTGTGTGTGTGTGTGCGTGCGTGCATGTGTGTACAATGTTTTTGAATGCAAAAACATTTGGCCATGTGTGCATATTATTGCAGTGTTAATGTTACACAGGGCAAGATCAAGACAAACAAAATAATTTTAACACATAACAATGATTCCTCTAGGGCCTAAATGCGTTACATTTGTGTTTTTTCCCCCGGATTGTATTTACCCCCCAAAAGGCCATGTCAAATGACTTTGTCAAATTCCAAGTGGAATTCATGTAAAACTCAAAATCCACGCTGTTAGTATTGACCAAATGACAAAGCACTTGTTCATTTTTT
>NW_028179535.1:0-5252 GCF_964030765.1 Micromesistius poutassou | reverse complement strand
GTGACACACTTTCCCCTTCCAATGCGCAGCTTATCTTTTAAGCCTGTCGGGTGAGTATGAGTTGTATTGATAAGGTGCTCTC
This sequence comes from Micromesistius poutassou, assembly GCF_964030765.1. Lineage (NCBI taxonomy): Eukaryota > Metazoa > Chordata > Actinopteri > Gadiformes > Gadidae > Micromesistius > Micromesistius poutassou. Next base: position 5,170 of record NW_028179535.1, on the reverse strand, counting down.
TCTCTCTCTCTCTCTCTCTCTCTCTCCCTCTCGCCAGGTGTGGACTTGTTAGAAGATCACATGTCCATTGTTCTCCCACTCTCCTCCTTCCCCATCCCCTCCCTCCCCACCCCACCCCCCCCCCGCCCCCCGCCCTCCCCCACACTGACTTCCCATGCCGCCTGCGGACTCTGGTGGCGTACAGGACCGGTCGATGCAGCTCTTTTATCAAAGTGTTTTATTAACGCAAACCAAACTTTGACACTCCCTCATCGGACCTTGACCGGGAGTCCCCCGGTCGAGTCGAAAGCGCTCCTGGACGTCTCGGCTCCTCCGCGCCCCGACGGAGGAAGAGACGGCCGCCGAGGTCGTTGATGACGACGACGAGGGGGGAGGAGAGCCGCCTTATGCTTGCACCAATCACCAGGCTGCGGGGAGCAGCGTCGCCTTCTGAGTGGACACCGATGCTGCTCCCGATCGTAATGGAACGCAGATGAGATTACCGTTATATTTTTTTGGTGTACTGTTTTATGATTTTTCGCAGAATGTCTGGGAGCTTGTGGTCGGGGGGGGGGGGAAAAAAACAAAAAACTGCCACTGGCTAAACTCTACTGATGCCTGATCTGTAGGAAGAGAAAAAAACCCACAGTGCCCGTTTCACTGATGAGAACCAGAACGTCCTCAACGACGACTCGACTTCGGAGCAGAACCCCCCCCCCCCCACACACAACACACCCTGTCGGTGTGTGGTGGACACGCCAAGACGGTTTACGCACACACCCTGTCGGTGTGTGGTGGGAACGGCCAAGATGCTTCACCTACGACGGCGGCAACGTCGTGTCGGGTCGCCGCATCCAACTCAAAATCTCCCAAAAAAACGCTCCGTAGCGCAGAGTTACTTCACGCCACTTTCAAAGGAGCGGTTCTAGCGAATGTTGATCGAGAAGCGTCACGCGTCGGTGTCCGCCGTCGGCCGGGGTGATTTTTAAGAGATGTCGCGTCTCTCAACAGTCTCCGAGGGCTTCGAGGGCTCCGTCTTTAGATCACACCCCCCACTAACCCCTCGACGTGTTTTGAACTGCTCTTGGGGCGGTGAGGTCACAGGTCAGGAAGGGGAGAGCCCAGTATTTCAGAATGCTACTTGCTCCCTGCATGATTGTTTTTTGCGGAGCCGGATCTGAATCAACACAGACTTCAGTTGGCTTTGTGGAAAGCGGAAGAACAAAAGCCAGTATGGACTCCTATATCTATTCTCACAGCCTTCCATTCAGGACTTTGCCTGTTGGTCTCTTGTGAAAATGGCTGCCTTCTAGAATGTTAAGCTAAGGGAACTATCTCGTATAACGGGGCAAACGGGCCTCCTAGGTTAACAGACTTTTGTAATAGTGCCATGATTTAAAGCTTGTTCCACGCCATTTAAAAAAGAAACGGTTGTATAGTTCAAAATGACAGTGGCCGGTGACACCATCAATATGTGCCCGGAAGAGCGGATGTCGGTGGAGAAGGATTGGACTGTGTGTGTGTGTGTGTGTCTCGTTCTCTCTGCGTTTGTCTTTCTCTGTTGTGTATGAGTGTGTGACAGCGTGTTAATGTTTTGAGTGCCATATTCACCAATGAAGAAGTCTGAAAAGGAAATGGCGACCAGTCCTTCTCTCCAAATCCTCTTCCTATGTCGCCTCACGGTCACGTTCACCCCCACTGTGTGGAAGAAGGTCCGACTGATCACCTCAGACTAAAGTCTCAGTGACTGAACGCGCAGTGCTAGGAGAAGCGGTCACTGTTGTACTTAAAACGACCATATAGGTGGTGGGGAAAGACTGGAGAAGACTGAGGGGAGATCAAATTGGGTATTGGAGCCCTAAAGTTAACGTTAAGGGGATGTGGCTATCATCATGGATCTCGCTGTTCGGGATGAAATTACATTTTTGTTCGGACACCAAATTATCTTGCTTTGCCCTGTCATCAGATTTAATATGTGTAAAACGAGTTCAGTCAGAACCCCTTGTCAGTAGTGATGTCACCACTGACCGGGACTTGACTGTTACCTATTCAATGCATTTAAACCACCAGAATATATATGAATATCTTGTATTCAATTTATTTGGTAAAACAAAACGTTGTTGACAATAGGATTCCTAGTAAATTGACCAAAGACAAATGACCCGGTTTCAATGTAATTCTGTGTAAAGTGTCACATCATTAACTGCTTATGAGGTTAACAGGTCCAACTCAACTTGGCACAATCACGTGGTTATGTAAAAAAGTTTTTTAGCAATTTCAATGGTTTTATTTTCTTAAGTATATATACTCACTACAGTTATGTGAGGGGGGGGGGGGGAGGAGATGTCACACACTGATCATGCCGTCATTCATTACTTTCATTGCACACTTGTAAGCCTGATTTGATCAACGATCAATAAATCTGTTGTACACTTTACACAAGCTTTTTGACTCTTAAAGAAAAGTATTGCTTTTGAAACTGAATGAAGCTAATGGTAGCATTATGCATTTTATATTGGAGGTACAAGAGGCCAACTAGTAAAGCAATAGATTTATTTAGTTTTTGTGTGAATATGCACATGCTTCAGATGATGTCTGTTCTCTTGTATGTTTTTGTGTTTCCGTCAAGGTACTAAGTGTGTGTGTGTGTGTATATATATATATATATATATATATATATATATATATATATATATATATATACTATACACTTTTAATATATACCATATATTATATAATATATATTACGTGTGTGTGTATTTATATGTAGGTATACAGATATATTGAAATAGATATATGAAGGCGAAAGGTGTTTTTATATAGAACATTTATTTATTTATTCAGAGCAGATGTCCATGAAATGCAGTCACTGCAAGCACATGACTGTCCATAATAGATTATACACACACTCACTCACAGACACACACATTCAGACATCATACGACGTAGCATCTCATTCTCTTATACACAGACACACACACACACACACACATGCAAACACTTTCTCACACTGTCACTGCAGAGCATAGAAGACACCAATCAGGTATCAGTTTGGAATGCGGACAAGCAAAAAATAAACCGCTAGGGGGGGGAAATAAAGACAGAACTTTGTTTGACAACGCATTGACCAACGCATACCGTATAGGGTACGCTTTTTTAAATCTATCGTCCCTATTTTTCCTGCTTGGACTCAAACCCGTTCCCATAAACATACTTTGAAATAATTATTAGAAGAGCCACATGGCGTGTGAAGACGTATTCAAACAAAAAAAAAGTATATATATATATATATATATTATTCCCATATATAAAGAACACATTCACACACATGGTGAGAGATGATACATTTTGTGTAGGATATGTGAGAGAGATAACCTGACCTTTAACCTGGCTCACTACAATTCCCATATCGGAGTGAACAGCGACTTTCATAGAACAGAGTTGTTATGTAAGGATCATCACCACATGGGTGACGGGCGGTGGTGATTGAGTTTGATGTAGTGTGAGCGGGTGGGAGTCAAGGGGGCTGGTTGAAAGCCGCATGCAACAAACCACAAATTGTTTAATTCTGATTGGTTCCAATTTATGACCCATTGGATGTCACCAAAAGTGATATAAACCGAGAATTAGTAACATTCAGAGTTGTTATAGGAACTTTGTGTGTGTGTGTGTGTGTGTGTTAGGTGGAGTTGTGTTGGATTAGATCAATTGATATTGGAAGATTTTGAAATCCACCTTTATTTCGGGATGTTCGCTAGCATAGCTGAACACTGAACGCAACAGACCGGCTTGACAGGAACAAAACCTCAACATAAGATTGACAACCTAAATACATTTTTGCAAACCCCTTCAGCGTACGTACCCCATTTCTTCCTCTGTGGTCATAACACAAAAAAAGACAACAAGGCAAGGCACATGTTTGAAAGAAAAATAATATTGCACAAACAAATTTATAACGATCAAAGATTGAGATATAATTGTATTTTATACCAGTGCCACACCTAGACACATGTATAATAAAAAAAAGAAAGGGTTAAAAAAAATAAGAAGCTTCCCTGGAAATGGACATTTATTCCAAAATCATCTCACAATAACGTCATCACCTCACACCACTATCAAAGCATAAAGAAGCCAGACCGCTTCTACACAAAAGAAAAGACGCCTTCAGGTTTAACACATACATCATTAAATACTTCACTTCTTTTTGTCATCGTAAATATCCATTTATATATATAATCTCTTTATAATAATCATTTAAATACCACAATTATTCTCTGGATTCATTTTGAATATCGACAAAACTGTAAAAAAAAACGAACAAAATGAAAACACATACTTTTTTTTTTCTTTTCATATGGCGAGAAGAGGCGGGAAACGTTTGCACGGCAACACATGCACGTTTTTGATTGGTTGTTAGGAGCTTTGCGCTGAGTAAATGCTAACCGTCTCGCCTGCCTACGGGACCCTTCTCTCTCCTAGCTGCACCAGTCAGGCAGCCATGCATGCTCTATTGCGACCCAGCCGTCACGACAATGGTATTTGCTGTGATGATGGTGATGACGGTGATGACGGTGCGGTGGGGACGACAGCGATTGTCTTGGCAACGTGTGGTGCATCTGTGGGGAGGTGATTAGGCAGAAGTGTGTAGCTGAAAGGTAGAGGAGTGGAGAGGGCAGAGAGACAGAGATAGGGAGATTGAAAGAGAGTGAGAGAGACGTGAGTCATAGAGTCACAAGCGAGAGGGTTAGGTACGTGAGGGTCCAGCTAAGTGTTAGAGGGTTAACTAACCCTAACTTACACTTAGCTGGATCCACTAGCATCCCTACATCTCCTTCCTGAAGTCTCTACTGGCATCGCTATCAACTTGCTTCACATCAGGACATTTTAAGGACTTCCCGTGAGCCTTCCATCTCAACCGATGAAATCAAAGCCATAACACTTACTCTACGTCCAAGCCCTCCGTCAAACCTTCCCAGACAAACCTTCACATGCTTTTCACCACCTAAAACATCGAAATATTTACCATCTATTCGATTAGCTGACACCTTATCAAACGCGACTTACAGGGAGGTTTTTACACACATGAAGGAGCAGCTAGGGGGTAAGGGTTTCTTGGTCAAGGATGCCTAAGTGGCTGGGTACATGGGGCTTCCAACCTAGAATCTTTGGCCTCGCAGTTATGACCTTCGAT
>NW_028179536.1:0-16885 GCF_964030765.1 Micromesistius poutassou | reverse complement strand
AAATCATACACTGGTCTTGATATTTTTTCAGATTTTCATAGCTGCACATCAATCCAATGTAAAGCTGTTCATTTAAGCAGAAATTAACCAGAGCTGTACATCTTTTGTTTTACTAAACAATACAACAAATATTACAAATAAGCATACAAATTCGACCATGCAAATCAATATACAATGATACACAATATTACTATTGATCCACCTCATGTGCAAAAAGCACAGATTATCAATTCCAGTGATAGTCATACTCCCTAAATCATAAACCTGAGTTCAAGAGGTAAGGGGATATTTTAGTAAACATTTACAAGAAACATTGATAGTATAACTAAAACAACCATGGCACCCGTCCAAACATTATGCAGTGTCAATAAAACATAACCTACAAATTATGGAACAAAATCTCCACTCATGAAATATAACAAAAAGGCCTACATTTAAAAGACATCATAGCTGTGTAATGAAAAGCATTGATTCATATACAAAGGACAAGGACATTATCCAATAACAACAATTCTAGATAATTCATTACAAAACTAACACGTTTCAAACTGCGGGTTTGGAAACTGTATGTACAAGAGAAGAATGTATATTCACATCAACATCAATTTAGCCTCTGCATGTTCCCCATCTAAATCTATTAGAATGGAACAATGCATCCAGCACTGTCAGATACTGAATCACAATGCCATTCAATAACCAACCATCCACGGCTACAATCATGCAAACACTGTTTCCTAAGTCCTGCTACAAGATGATAAAAAACAAATGGCTTTGGGTTTTCAGCAGGGCAGACCCTCACGCAGTCACACTCTGTTTAGAAAGTCATTTTCCGAGACATTAGGCATCAGAGTATTATAAAGTAGCATGTGGCCACCCTGTATGGATATTACAATAATGGATCTAGTGGAACCGGCCATTAGCAGTGCGGTCTTATGGTACGACTCGAACATTGATTGATCTGTCTTATTCAGTTTGTTTCATATCATGACTGGGCGTTTTAACATTTGCAAAAGAAGTCGATCGGTTTGAAGATCCAAATGATAAAAATCTGAGGAGATGAAAAAAATCTCCTTTCTTGACCAAAGTCTTTGCTGGGTTGGTATGGAAAGGCTTAGATTAAGTAGTACTTGATACATTCTGGTCTTGGGGGTCGTTTTAGGAGTAAAAGAAGCAGTAGGAGTGTTAAATGCATTTCATGAAATGTGTGGCCTTAATAAAAGGACAGCAGACTGAGTTCTACCACAACGATAAATCAAACATGAAGGAAACATGAATTCAGTAGAAAGCTTGCCTTATATAAAATATTTACAACATTTCCCTGTAAGCAGACAAAAACAAAGTCTTCTTTTAAACCTGAATCAGAAAGCTGAAGTCATTCACCGTCCATACAGACTCCATACAACAGGGGGCGCTACTGTCTGATGTCTGCAGGCCGCAGCTGCCTCTCCCCCTCTGCCAGGAAGATCTGCATGGCCCGGTAGAGCAGGTGCACTCCAAGCTCCCGCCTCTTTCTGGCCTGCCACGTGGAGACCACGCCATAGTAGTCCCCTCGCTTCTGATTGGTCAGCATCTTCAGCCCTGCAAGGTTATTGGAGGAGACTTTGTTTAGGTAGTTAGCTATAGTGGGTCAGCTAGGTACAACCGGCAACGCATTCATAATTGGTACAGAAATGGTTAAAATAATACATGACACACTCAAATGATGCTCTATATTTTTGTTATTATGATATCACTACTTTGGAATCTGGATGAGCTAGCGTTGATAGGAAGCATCTCTTTAACTTGTTACTTGTTACAGGTGATAACAGGTGCTATATAGTATTGTGGCAGTAGTGGTAAATGGTAAATGGACTTCATTTCTGCAGTGTTTTTCTAACCAGTGGCCACTGAAAGCACTTAACAAAATTGCCTAACATTCACCCATTCATGCACACATTCACTCTGACTCTCACACTAGGAGGAGCCGGGGATCGGACCAGCAACCTTCTGGTTACCAGCCAATCCGCTCTACCTCCTGAGCCACATGCCGCCCCGTGGTATGGCTAGGGTGGTTTGACCCCCAGCCAAAAAGGTACTGGGTTCGATCCCCAAGAACCACCACGGGACAAAATGGCGGACACCAAACGCCCCCTTAGACGACATGCATCTCCCTTCAACGTGAGGTGGCTTTGGATACAAGCAACCTCCTAAATGGATGGATAGAATATAACGAAATGCCCCGGCTTCATAAAGCATCCCAGTCCAGGCGCTGGACACTGACCGATGGCGTCCACCATGCAGGCCTCGCGGGTGAAGGCCTCCACGGGGATGACGTTCTGGAAGCAGTGCAGGGAGACGACCCCCTGGCCCTCTCTCCACACCTGCAGGATGTGCTGCACCTTGGAGCACAGTTTCTGAAGGAGAGGGCCGCAACTTTGTTTAACACAAGAGTATTATTTCATAATTATTAGTATGCAAATTATCATTTAGTACATTATATATATATATATTTTTTTTTTGTACATTATGCACATTATTAGGATTTATTTAAAAGTTGTATTACATTAATATTAGTATGCAATGATAATTTTGCACATTGTTTATTTTTTAGACCGTATTTTAGACCTATAAAACCCACTAACCCACTATGGAGTAAACAACCGTATTGGAGTTGATATGGAAGGGTGGTACCTTGGAGGTCTTGTCCCCCTTGAAGTACTCCAGGGCCTCGTACAGGTGGCTGTAGGGTCGTGAGCGCTTGCCCTTCCCCACGTAGAAGACGGCGTGCACGAAGGTGTGGAAGCACTCCTGGGGCGACATGCTGCGGCTGCGGTACGGGAGGTTCTTGGTCACCCTGGGAGGACGCCCGGAACATTGGCATTCATTTGGAGAACGCGGGGGTGACCACGCTCCATTGTGTCACACATAAAGAGAGCTGGACACTTTTGGTTTGTGGGTTTTACAGTCATCGATCCATTCTTGATCTCCTCAAATGTTAGACAGCTACAAATAGCTAGAAATGTTCAGCAGCTTTTATGTTACAAATGTTTCTTAAGGATGCCTAAGACTTGAGTTGAAATTGAAGTTCCAACACAAATACATTTTCGTAGCTTTTTGCTGGGAGTCAAACCCCCTTACGAGTCATCCCTCATTTCTTCTACATTATACCTCATTCTATTTGAATTTATTCATAAGATGACTTGCTATAAACTATTTTACTCATTAAATACATAAATCAGGTCACTGTTGTATTTACACAGCCTGTGTCAGGCCAATCACAAGTGTTTATCTAATATTGGGCAGGTTTAATAGCATGACTAAACAGAGGAACCCTATGGCAGCGCTGTTGAGGATCTTCATAAACAACCAAGATCAACCAAGACCGTTGATAACGCCCCTTGGAACTCGAAAATGAACTCAACAATATTACTCAAAATACAGAATTGAAGAGAAAACCTATTGTCTCTCCAAACGGAGACCAACAGAGGGACAAGCGGGTGTCTGACCTGGGGTCCAGCAGCAGGTAGTTGAAGCTGGACTTGATGACCCCCTCCCTCCACTTCTTGTTCTGGTCGGGCTGGTCAAACTGCTGGCAGAGCTCCATCTCGGCCGCGTGGCAGTCGGGGAGGTCAAAGGTCCTCAGGGCCCTGCTGAGCTCCACACTGTAGCCAGAGTCTGAGCCAGAACCTAGACAGAGCCAAAGAGCAGGGATATTCCTCATTAGTGTAATGTATTGTATTTGTATAGCCTTGATGCATTACAGACTCAATGGGCTTAACATTTGGACGTCGTGCTTAACACACTAGACGTTGACGCATAAACATTATATTCCAGTTACAAAGAAAAATAAAAGAATGCACTGTGACTGGTCTAATTTACTTAGCCTTTATTCAACATTCTTTTACTATTTGATAATTGTTAAATGTAACCTAAACGAACTGACTATAATAATAAGACGATTTGTATATCACATTTAAAAACAAAGTTCACACAAAAAACATTTGCTTGGAAATTGAACAAATGCACTCTCTTAGCTTGATCCATATGAAAATAAAAATATAAACTTGAATCATTTACCTGTGTGCGTCTGGTCCGGCTGCTTGTGCTGCTGCTGCTGCTGCGGAGGAGGAGGAGGAGGCTGCGAGTTCAACTCCAGGACGAGGCGACACAGCCGCCGCATGTACACGGGCCGGGTCCGCGTGCTTATGGGCCCCGGGCTCTCCCCCAGCTCCAGCAGCCTGCGCCTCAACTCCTTGTCCGTTATCCCCAGGGTGTCCGGCAACACGCTACCACCCTTCACCTCCTCCTCTCTCTTCTTCCTCCTCTCCTCCTCCGTCATCTTCTTCTTCTGCGGCAGCACCGCCGCCGCCGCCTCCTCCTCCACCCTCCTCCTTGGCGCCTGGTTCTCCTTGCCCCCCTTGGCCCCCATCACGTCGGCCCTCAGGGACCGCCAGTCGTACAGCACCGTCTCCTCGCCCCCGCTGCAGAGGCTTCTGTTGCTGCTGCTGCTTGGGCTGCTGCCGCACAGGGAGGCGTTGGCCCTGGGGGGGATGTGCGTCTCGATGAGCTCGTGGCCCTGCTCCGTGTCCGTGTAGAGGTACTCCACGGGCTCCTCCGAGGGCAGGGCCGCGGGCCGCCCGCCGGGGGTGTAGGACTGGGGGTCGTTGTTGTGGTGGTGGTGGTGGTGGTGGTGGGGGGCGAGGTGGCTCTGGGATCGGCCGAGGCCCAGCGACAGCCGGCTCATGCTGAACCTCGGGGTGCACCCCGTGGTGCCCGGGGTGCAGGGGGTGTCGGAGGAGCCCTCCCTGGCCCTCCTCGGGGAGAAGTAGCACGAGCTGGTGGACGACGACCCTGACGAGGAGGAGGAGGAGGAGGAGCCACCGGGTTCGGCGTCGGTGTCGCTGCCCTCCGTGATCCAGGACTGCTCTTTGTTCCTCGGGCCTTCCTGTTGCTCTGTTCCTGCTGCAGCCGCCGCTGCTTCTCTCGGTTTGTCCTGGGGCTTCGCCACGTCTGAGCTCGTCCGGTCGTCGGTCAGAAACTCCTCCTCCTCCTCCTCCTCCTCTCTGATGTCATGACACGCCACCTTGGGCGCGTAGAACTTAAGGTAATCCTCACAGGGAGGAACGGTCGGCGGGTCCGGCCTCCTCTCCAGAATGAGGGTGTCGGGCAAACTCTGCGACGGCGGCGGCGGGCCGGCTTCCGCCCCGCCCCGGGGGAGGATGAAGGTGTCGGCCTGGCTGTCGCTGACGCCGACGCCCGAGCTGGACTGCGACTCCTGGAGGTCAGAGGTCAAGGAGCTCCCTGAGAGATCCCTGCCGCCGTGGCCGCGCGCGTGCTGGCTGCTGTAGAACACGTCGTCGCTGCCCTGAGAGCGCGGCGCCTTGCGGGCGGTCCTGACCGGCGTGGGCAGCGTCTGCTCGAAGAGGGACACGTCGGAGAACAGGCTCTCCAGCGTGCGGCTGCTGCCGCTGCTTCTCATGGAGCAGCGGCTCAGCCTGGACCGGGTCCGGCCCGTCACGAACGGGCTCGGGGTGAAGGGGAGGTCGAGGTCTGCCGGCGGACCCCCAGCCAGTTGGGCGACGGGACTGTGGCGGTGTTGGGCGGTAGCGTCAACCCCAGCAGCATCAGCGGCATCGTCGTCCTCTTTTGCAGTGTTGACCGCCTTTTCTGAAATGTCAGGCTCAGCAGGCGATTGGTCAGACAGGGTGGGTTTGCCCACCTGGGCCGGTACGTCCTCCAGTCTATCCGGCCTGGAGTTCGCCTCCTGTTCACTTTGTTGGGCTAGGATTTGAACATCTGGACGTCTCACAGCTTGATCTGTTGGAGGTTGTTCTCCAGGTTGTGGCCCTCCCTCCCTCGCTTCCTCCTCAGAGGAAGCGGAACGGCTGGACGGTACGAGGCCTCCGTGGGCTGTGGTGTAATGGGCGGTTGTGTAAGGGTCGCTGTCACAGCTGCTGTAGTGACTCCCACTCCCGCTGCTGCTGTCTCCGCCTGCGACACCGCCGGGGCGCTGTTCTGGCGCCCGGGTCTGACGTCCGACCTCCTCCTCCTCCTCCTCCTCCTCCTCCTCCTCCTCCTCCCTCTCCTCGTCGTCGTCCGTCTCCTCGCCCCCTTCCAAGTGGAAGTTACTAATCACCGTTTTCTCCATGTCAACCTCTGTGTGTTCGCTGCAGTCCCAGTCAAACACGTGCACGTGGTCGGGCGAGGTCACGTCGATGCCCTGCCGGTGCAACACGGTCACCAGGCGCTCAGAGTTCAAGAAGTCCTGGGATGAGTCAAAGGGCACGGTGTCGACAGGGGGGTCGGGGGAGTCCGGGCTGAAAACGGGGAAATATTCCACCCCCTCGCGGAAGCTAACGCTCTTGCGGCTAGCTCGCCCGGAGGGGCCGGCCACAGCGACCGTTGGAGCGTCTCTGTTGACGGCCGAAAGTCTGCCCTCAAGACCTGGAGGGTGTGAGCTCCCCCTTTGGACCGGAGCCTCAACATTATGACCGGGAGGATCGGGTCCTGCCATGGACATGCGTGTGCTGGACAGAAGCGAGGGGCCCTCAAAAGGGTTCGGCGCCCACGTGACATCCCCTAAGGAAACGTCCCCGTGGAGAACCGGCCTGGCGGAGGCACAGCCCACCGTGGACACGCGGGTGCTGGACAGAAACGAGGGTCCGTCCCCGCACGCCCAGTCTTTGTTTTGGTTCCAGTCTCGGCCCGGACCCCCGCCGCCGGCGGGGTTCGCGTCCCCGTGCCCGTTTGAGGGCCCCCGTCTCCACCAGGGAGCCGGGCGGTTGGACACGCGGCGGTCGAACAGGGCAGAGTGTCTCGTGCTGCTCAGTGGGTCGTCGCCGAAGTCACTGATCATGGACGACCGGGAGCTGATGCTGGTGTCCGAGTCTGGGTAGCTAGACACGTCCGTCTGGTCCGAGTATATAGCTGGGCCAACGGAAATTAAGTATGGATAAGATTTAGATATTTTAAAACAACAATGTACATGCTAGGGGCTATCCTAATACTAAATGGTTTTAGTATTTCCATTAAAAAAGTCAGACTGCTAATTTCTACCATGATGAAAAATTACCACCAGTCAAAACCAATAACAATTAATTTCATAATCTCACATCAGTTTGAATAAAGTCAAAACATTTTGTACTAAAATAATTAATTTAAGACCCAGCTCATGATCCAGCTCCTTACAGTATTGGAAGCGAGGCAGGTCCTCTTCCCGGTCCGCAGACTGGGTCTGGTGGCTCTGGAGGAGCTGGGCACACTTGCGGTTGTCCTGTTGCTCTGCAAACTGCCCTGGGGTGTTCCCCTCCTGCCCCCGGTGGAATAAACAACAGATGTAAGCAGAAAATCAATATCTGTGTGGGTTGATTAATTTAGGCGCCGGTAAGGTTGGTTCCATTCCCAGAAATTACACAGGTTGTGATCGAGCATGTACAGCATAATACAGTCTGTGGCTCAAAACATCCTCCCTGTGCGGATGTCTTCTTCCACTGAGAGTAAGTGACAATACTAGCAAGCTGGTGATTTTGTCTGCCGCAGTCATTACTAGCAGGTAATCTACATCCCCAACACAGATAAATCACAGTAATATCAAATATGCTAATTCTTATTTTTTTTCTGAGCAATAAGTAGAATAGACTAGCCATATTTTAAGTATTTCACATGCAGCTACACAAACCCCTTCCTGACCTGGTCGGTAACATTGGGGTTCCCCCCATTGGCCAACAGCAGCTTGACGTTTTGGTAACACCCCCACAGTGCAGCCACATGGAGGGGTGTGAGACCCTCTGAAGACCTGGAGCAACAACACCACACAAAAAAAAACACAAAACCGTCAGCTCCCACCACACCACATCATGTCTCATTCAAATTAACAACGACACTGCGAGGTAACAATGAAACACAATGAAACCCAAAGCCCACCTGACGTTGGGGTCCGCTCCGTGCTGGAGCAGCAGCTTCAGGCAGCGGATGCTCTTCTCCGTCTCCTTCCCCACGGCCAGGTGCACCGCGGCCACGCCCTTGGTGCCCACCACGTCGGCCCTGGCACCCTGCGAGAGGAGTGTCTCCACAGACCTGCCGGCCAAACAGAGAGGGGCGTTCAAAAAAAAGGGCCGGTCTGTTTTGCAATAGTGACTGCTGCTGTATCCGAATTGTCCCATTTCAAACAGGTGCTTCAGAGTGAACAATATTCATGACTTAGTCTTGTAGTCTAATGGGGATCTGCATTTTGTCACAACAACTTCATTTTTGTAAAACCAAAAAGCATTTTGATCCTTAGGGGAACAATATTGTGAGATGATCTCCATTAAACAGTGACATAAGGCTTACTTATCCATATGGAGGTCACTTCGTGGAGGAGTGAGTGAGGAAACTATTCCAATGATCAAAACCATTGAATGACCATGGCTGACAATTAAACATGTTTGAAGTAAATAGCTCTTGGTTTCAGCTCTGGTGGAGACCATGTTATCAGGATGTTGAATTAATGAATGAATGGCTCTCCATTCTTTCACGGTTTAAACTCAGGGAAAAGGATCTTCGTTTCAGGCTTGGTGGAGACCATGTTACAAGGATGTATACTTGTCTTTACAATAACAATAAAAAACACCGAGTAGGCCTACAGAGAGCACATGTCGGGGGATGAACAGTAAGGCAACATAATACTTCACCTTGGGTCCTCATCCTTCACAGCCTTACACAGTTGGCTCCCCAGCCTCTTCTTGTTTTGATCCATTGTTATCGTCGCACGTCATCTACGTAGTCCCAGATCTCAACATTATCTTCACCCCAAGACTGGGGAGAAGGCTAACATGATGCACGATCTATGTAGATAAACGCGTTTCTCGTAGATAATTGAAGGACAACGATAGCATGTGTCCAATGATGCTATTTAATGATTATTATTAGCCCCATGATCTTTTGTTGCTAGAGCTCGCCTTGTGATTAAACTTCCCTCCAAGCCCTCGGCCCCGTCCTTCCGGGCTCCCCATTGGTCCAGCAGGTGGAAGTCCCGCCTCTAAATGTGACCGATTCGCCAATCAGCCGCATTTAGAGGTGGGACTTCCGCCTGAGCCAAATTTTAAGGCAAATCTTCATTCAGACCAATCTGACACATGTGTTTTAAGTTTAACACGTTTTAACAAAAGTTAGATGCTTTCTGTCAGTCAAATGTAGATGTGGTTTATTGGAGGAGTCGCATCATCATGTAGGTCCAGGCATGCTTGCAGTTAAATACAATTGAAAAGTTCATATATATTGATGTCCAATATGTTTGACATGCGAGTATTATCGTAGCTAAATGCTTTAGGATGAGTCAGCATCCTCTCTCTCTCTCTCTCTCTCTCTCTCTCTCTCTCTCTCTCTCTCTCTCTCCCTCTCCTAGGGATCTAGCAATCATGTCATTATGTATGACAAAGTTTGAAGCAAAAATATACAACAAAGAAACAAAAAAAAGTGAATAACCACAGACTCATCGAAAAAACACATTGCGCAGATCCCAACAGTGTTCAACATAGCGCCGGATAATCACAGAATTAAAAAAGCTATATATTCACAAAACGGACCAAGTAGAGGCCGCGCATGCGCCTGTCTAACTAGCCCGATCGGCAGGAGACGAGGGCAAGGAGCAGGCTCAAGAGGACCAGCACGGAGCTGGGGTGGAGGCCCAGAGAGCTGTTGTCCTTCTGGGAGCAGCTGTCATAGGGCGGCAGGCAGGCGGCGTAGGCCATGACGTGGGCGATGTAGCTCTGCTCCTGCACCCCGTGGAACAGGTGCGCCATGGGGCCCTTGGCGAAGATGGGCACGTCCTCGATGCCGTGCGTCTCTGAGCCCTTCGGGACGGCGGCCTGCTGGCTGTACTCTGGTGCAGCTGGGGAGGAGGAGAAAATGGGATTTATTTGATTTTATATGCTGAGCAACAAACTAAATTGCACAAATGGGGTTGGATTTTTATTTGATGTAAGATAAGATAAGAGGACACTTTATTCATCCCCCTGGGGGGATTCTTGTGTTACAGCACAGCAGCAGTGAAAGAAGAGATACAAGATATAATACAATACAATAACAAATACAAAGTAGTGCTGAATTAATGCTAAGGAAAACTAAAATAGATGATAAAGTAAGGACAAACAGAACAAACAGGAAAAACTGTATGAACAGTATACATCATAAAGTGGCCCTGTGCCAGTATAGTTAAATATGTTTGATATTATATATAATAATATAATATAATAAGAAGAATATTGATGATAGCACCTTTCGAGGGCAGGGTACAAATTGCTTTACAAGACTAGGAAATAATAATTTATTCAGTAAAAGACTGAACAAATGACAGATTACAATAGGCCTACTTTCTGTAAGGTGGATCAGGCAGCATGGATGGCAGATGGAAAAACATGTTACTGTAGTTGCTGTGTTAAACCACAAGATGGTGCCACTGCTACACATCGTAGCGTTTCTGAATGCTGACCGTGAGACACATACCTGCAACGGTCTCGTTGACATCTGGCCGGAGGCCGTTTACTATCTGGTAGCCCGGTCCGTTCCCGTAGACAGCGGTGGTCATGCGCTTATTGTCGGAACCGAACTCCCGGGACAGACCTTCAATCATTTTAGAGAAAGGCAGCTTTCACTCAAACGATACTCCATCGTTCAGTCAACATTTTGGACACAAAACGATTCGATACGCTTCAATCTTCCTACCGAAAACAGAGTTCCCCCTATGAGAATGTCCCCCGAATGCAAAGACATGGGAGTGATCGGCCGTGACCACGGAGAGGGTGTCCTTTTCGCTGGTCATCTGGGCAGCCCTGTCGATGGCCCGGTCAAACTCCACCGCCTCAGTGAGGGCCTGCTTGGCCTTACCGGAGTGGTGGCCGTGGTCGATTCTCCCCCTTGGAGACCCAGAGGAGGAAACTACTTTATGAAATACCATGAGCAATAATGGTTCTGGATGATGAAGCAGAAGCTTTTATCCGAGGCGACTTGCATGAAGTGAGGCGGAGAACCTAAGTCTAAGTCATGTATTGGCTAAATTGTGCTAACCTAACTCTACTCTCCTAATGCTGCTGATTCACTGTGCCTCATTGGCTATCCTAAGCCAATCAGAGTGCTTTTGACATTCCATAATCACTATCTGCCTAAGCATCTAATTGACTAACACTTGCATTTTTTACGCTAAATACAAGATAACCCTTAAAATATGACTAAGGCAATTATGCTATGAGGCTCACAGTATTTAAGTTACCACCGCTACGCCTAATATATCTCATCTAAGAGACAACAAGGAAACGATCGAGATCCATAATTCTGGGAATGAATATATCAATATGGCCTAAAATTCCTCAGCCTGTATTTCCCCAAGAGGAGTTTGGGATTGTTAAACATTTGATATGATCCGTACTATTATTTTAACCGATTCAAGACTTATATGGGGGCCAGAGAGAGTACTTATCTTCCACAAACAGGTAGAATCCCAGAGGGTTCCTCTCGAGGATCTTGATGGCTTTCTCCATCATTTGCGTGAGGGAGGGGTCAGTGGTCATGTTCCGTTCATACTCAAACTGGCAGTCTTTGGGCTCAAACAGACCTAAGTCAACCAGAACATGATATAGATTATATGTATGTTATAACATGCTGTTGCATGTGTAAGCATGTGAGTCCGCATCAAATCTGAAACAGTATCTGTACAGCCATACAATCCAAACAATGACAAGATGGTAGAATGTTATCACAACGGGAATACACTAACATTCTATTATTTTATGTCTCAGCAATCTTTTTAAATTAATTGCGATTCTAATGAGGAAAAAGTCTCCCACCCATTAGAAAGTTTGTTTTTGAAGCATCGACTGCATCCAATTGCTCCTTGTTCCACACATATTTGGCATTCTGCACAAAAACAAGGAGATTAGGGTTCAAAAAGAGACTGACTGGCTGTAGATATGTTTATAACTTTAAAGCAAACCAAATATTGGACCAATACGGGCCAACTATTGTTATGTTTGTAATGGAATCGAACACAGCACTACTTAGGCATACAAATTAGTCAGTTTTAGAGCCTTATCATTATGAAAAAGAGGAGTTACATTTTTTCCTTGAAGCCACTCGTTGACTAGATTCTTCCCATCTTTTCGTTCTCCATTATACTTTGGGTACTCTGGGTCGGCTGTGGTCGTGTTGAACATGTACTGACGCCCTCCTCCGAGAATGACCTGGTTAATGGAACACCAGATGGCCAATAGTATATGTATAGAGGTAGATGTACTTTCAACTATTTTTGTGCCTCAAAGTGTGCACCTGCTTACAAGACAGATTGTGTGTGATGCATGCTGTATAATGTATTATATATACTCAACTTCAAAATAGTTTGGCATCTAAACAAACACTCATATGTAATATGATGTACTGTGTCAGTAGTGTTAATTGCCTTTTACATTTATCTCAGTGTTCTTGATCAGTTGCCAGGCGATGTCCCGGCAGCCTTTTTGAACGGCCTCGGCGGAGAGCTTGCTGTCGCTGTACCAGCCGCGGTCGGATGTGTGGGCGTAGTTCGCCCCGGGGGAGGCGTGCTGCACGCGGGTGGTGGTGACGATGCCCACGGATTTCCCTGCAAACACACGGTCCGCTCAGGCTAAACAGCATCACCGGACAACAAGCTGAGGTTGTTGTTGTTGTTGTTGTTGTTGTTGTAAATAACTGATAGACAGAGAGGTATATAGATTAGAGCATGGAAACCCGACCTGAGCCCAACGGGACCCGACGGGACCCGACGGGCCGGGTCAGGTTCGGACAAATATTTAGAAATGATGCTCGGGTTCGGGTCGTGCTCGGTCACACCTGCGTGATAAGGAGTTGGAGTTGGCGTGGGCATTGCCTTTTCTGTTAGCGTTAATTTTACTTTGCTGGGGACACTCTTGCAGCGAGCAGCGAGCACTCTTGTGCTCGCTGTTAAAGCGCGCTTGTTGCGCTCATCTGTTGACATCCAAACGCCTTGCAGTTGTTTAATAAAGGCGTGTTTTCATACATACAAACGTAAATGTGTCATTAGTATGAGAAAAAATTGACTTTAACTGTGTCGGGCTCGGGTCAGGCTCGGGTCAGGTTCCGCGTCGAGCCCGGCCCGACGCGGGCCGGGCTCGGACAGAAAAATTTGGCCCGTTCCGCGCATTAATATAGATTCACAGAGAGATGGATGGATTGGACAGACAGACAGAATGATTGGCTCGAACAATGGACGGATGGATGGATGGATGGATGGATGGATGGATGGATGAATGGATGGGTGGATGGATGGATGATTGGATATATGATGGATGGATGGATGATGGATGGATGGATATACGATGGATGGATTGATGGATGGATTGATGGATGATGGATGGATATACAATGGATGGATGGATGATGGATGGATGATGGGGATCGACAGCCAAACAGATATATGCATAGATAGACAGCTGGATGGGTGGACAGACCGTCTAGCTACTGAAACCCCCTGAGTCCTGTACCTGCCATCTTGGCTCTGTGGAGCACAGAGACCACGTCATTGTCAGTCTTGCCGCTACAACTCCCTTGCTTGGTCATAGCGGAGACGCCCAGTGTGCCATAGTTGGCCTTCACGCCGCACAGGTACGCCGTGGCCGTGCCCGCGCTGTCCGGCATCTGCTGGTTCACGTTGTACGTCTGCACAAACACATCGTTCAGAGTCATCGGATTGTTTGGAAGCAGGTGAAACTGTATCTGCCTTTTGATGATACCAGATGTAACATTTTGACTCCATTGCAGCATTTGGGTCGGCTTAGCTAAGGAGGAAGAGCGGGTCGACTGGTAACCAGAAGGTTGCTAGTTCGATCCCCGGCTCCTCCTAGCTTAGCTAGAGTGTTGAGGTGTTGAGTGTTGAGGAGCTGGCTGTCGCCTTGCATGACTCTGGCGTCTGTGTGTGAATGTGTATGAACCTTTGTACGTTACTTTGGATAAAATCGTCTGCTAAACGTTAAACGTGACTCATAGGAATTGGTGAGGTGAAAAAGTGAATTCTCATTTTGGTGGTGACTTTAAATAGTTATATTTTAAGTATATATATATATATAGCTTTGACTTTACTTTGAATGTTCTTCATTCTACAGAATGACCATGTGTTACACACTGCCCAGTTGGTAAGTTACACACAGGCTGTGGTCAACGGGCTCCGTACCTTGGACAAGGCCAGGTACGGGAAGGTATCCATGGCCAGGCTCGTCTCCTCCCCGTTGAACCCTGCCAACTGGCCTTTGAGTATCCGGGCAGCGGTCACCGTGGTTACGCCCATGCCTGTGGAGAGGAGCGGTAAGTTCTTACTGTCAACGTCACAGACAGAGTGTAAGGTGCAAGGCTGTTTGGCTTGTGTCTTGTGAGAGTGCACGTGATCACTGCTCTGGCTGTGTACCTGACGTGCACGGCTGAGGAGTGTGTGTATAAGAGGCATACGTGAATGTGTGTGTCTGTGTGTGTGTGTGTGTGTGTGTGTGCATGTGTGTGTGAGAGCAATGGCCGTCAATTTAAAGGGGTAGTTTGGAATTTTGGACCTCATTTCCAAGTGAGCCAGTGTGTTATTTATCATTGGAGACTGTTTTCAACATGTTTCATTCAGTCATTCATTCATTCCTTCTAGTTGCAGAAATCGCTGGTGCTAGGCTAGTGCAAGTCGAGGGGAACTGCTAGCCTGCCATTAAAAACAGTTTTACCCACTCCACAGTACACCCGAGGCAAACCAATTATAACGCCCGACTATCGATGTAAGTGTCTGTGTTGATAATGAATAATGAATAATGAATAATGAATAATGTTAGAAATAAAACTATCCTTGTATCGCAATGATCACATTACATTTTGAGGGACTACTTTCTAAGCAGTGACGGAATTTCACTTTGCTCTGGTGTAATAACTCCAGTTATTCTACTTTGTTTAAGAATGCTTGATTCTGATTGGCTGGGAGGAGGGCATTAACCCGGCAGGTTGCCCACTGACTGAGCACAGCGTCATCAAATAATAGATCAATACGCCACTTGTATTTTTTTTTTATATCACAGAAAAGTCAAACATGAGGTCCATTGTAAAAATAAAAAAAGTTTCTAAAATGTGTCGGAAATCTATCGGAGGGTCAGTCGATACATGTTTCGCAAGCGAGATACAATGTAGCAACTACGTTATTAAACTAGTGACCAGATGCAGCCTTGTGTGGTTGCTATAGAAACTAATAGCTACAGCTGAGCTAACGGGGAGCGTACCTATGTTCCCCGGGTCCTATGTTCCCCGGTCGGTTGTTTTTCGTAGGCGGAATCCGGGAAAAGTTCCGCCTCAAGCGCTAGGATTGGACAGGCAAACTCACACGCTGACTCCTAACCCTAACCCTCACCCTAACCATAACCGTAACCGTAACCGTAACCCTCACCCTAACCGTAACCCTCACCATAACCATAACCGTAACCTTAATATTCATGATTCTTCCGGATCCCACCTACGAAAAATTTGCTAACGTTATTCACCGTAGTTCTAAAGGGGACTACTTTTTGAGGGAGATGAACTCAAACAGAGTATACATTTATTAAGCATGCAATACGAATAAGAAAAAGCAGAATTATTAAAGTATTTGAATTGTTTTATTATGTTGGCAAGCAAGAAGTAGAATAAACGGGATAATCACCTCAAGGCAGGGCAATAAACAGTTTGATATGCCCGGCTCGTGGAAGGTTACCGGTAAGCCGGGCATATCAAACTCTTTATTTCCCTGCCTCTCGGTGATTATCCCTTACGTAATATCAATCCGCCGCTGCCGTAGCCTGCTTCCAACTACAGGGATTATAAACTAAATGCAATGTGATGCAAGGGTAGTTTTATTACTAACATTATTCTAACAACACAGACATTTACATCGATAGTCAGGCGTTATAATTGGTTTGCCTCGGGTGTACTGTGGAGTGGTTAAAACAGTTTTTAATGGCAGGCTAGCAGTTCCCCTCGACTTGCGCTAGCCTAGCACCAGGACACACACCACACACACACACACACACACACACACACACACACACACACACACACAAATAAACCAGTTCAAAATGTAGCGTCTCCAATCGTTCCACACAGTGCTGTTATGTATCGACATTACCTACAGTAGTTCAGTGTGTTTTCATTCAAAATGCTTGTTTCTTCCTTTCTTCCGTCCCCCCAACCCTCCTCGTCCCTGTCCCGGCGACTCACCGTCTCCCAGGAAGAGGATGAGGTTCTTGGCCTTGTCCACATTGCGGGTCATCCTGAGGGACCCTTCTATAGCATCCCGGCCCATCTTGTTCCAGTAGGACGGGTGAAGCTCTTGCTCTGGGAACAGTGCGGTGAACAGTTTATTCACCTTTCAGTCGATCCACTGTTTGGTGGATAGAACGTAGGAGAACCAAACGACAAAGACCACAGACAGTCTGTCTGTGGTCTTTGTCGTTTGGTTCTCCTACGTTCTTCTCAGTTTGAACGATTGTTTTGTTTGTGTTTGATTCAAAATTAATATTTTGCTTGTCTGATAGTGATACTAACCTAGAATTAATGAATTCAGGCAAATATTTAGCATTCATTGTTCAATGGAACCTGTTATTTTATAATCATTTTATATATCGTATGATAATCAATAATCTCCTATAAATACTGTTGAATGGAGTGCGTTGTGATCATAATATACACAACTAATCAAAAAGATTACCATAGAAACGAACACTCAGATATTTCATCATCATGTACAATTTGTATTCCATTAATCCAAATATTTATCATACTATTGAACCTAAGTATGTGGATATTTTAAATGGCCTTACATTTTAAAGACAAATCTGAATAGTTTTTTTCCTGAATCCTGTCAATAAGACACATTAATGGGCTT
>NW_028179537.1:10000-13818 GCF_964030765.1 Micromesistius poutassou | reverse complement strand
GTTAGGGTTAGAGGGTTAGGGTTAGAGGGTTAGAGGGTTAGGGATAGGGTTAGGGATAGGGTTAGAGGGTTAGGGATAGGGTTAGAGGGTTAGGGTTAGAGGGTTAGGGATAGGGTTAGGGATAGGGTTAGAGGGTTAGGGTTAGAGGGTTAGGGTTAGAGGGTTAGAGGGTTAGGGATAGGGTTAGGGATAGGGTTAGAGGGTTAGGGATAGGGTTAGAGGGTTAGGGTTAGAGGGTTAGGGATAGGGTTAGGGATAGGGTTAGAGGGTTAGGGTTAGAGGGTTAGGGTTAGAGGGTTAGAGGGTTAGGGATAGGGTTAGGGATAGGGTTAGAGGGTTAGGGTTAGAGGGTTAGGGGTTAGAGGGTTAGGGATAGGGTTAGAGGGTTAGGGGTTAGGGATAGGGTTAGGGGTTAGGAATAGGGTTAGGGGGTTAGGGGTTAGAGGGTTAGGGTTAGGGTTAGAGGGTTAGGGGTTAGAGGGTTAGGGATAGGGTTAGAGGGTTAGGGGTTAGAGGGTTAGGGTTAGAGGGTTAGGGTTAGGGATAGGGTTAGAGGGTTAGGGGTTAGGAATAGGGTTAGGGTTAGAGGGTTAGGGTTAGAGGGTTAGGGTTAGAGGGTTAGGGATAGGGTTAGAGGGTTAGGGTTAGAGGGTTAGGGGTTAGGGATAGGGTTAGAGGGTTAGGGGGTTAGGGATAGGGTTAGGGTTAGGGGGTTAGGGATAGGGTTAGGGTTAGGGGGTTAGGGATAGGGTTCACTCTCTCGCTGGAGAGTCGAAAACCAGAAACACACTTTGTCGATCACAGACCAATATTACAATAAAATTGCCCATTTCCTGTGTCTTTCAGCAATGTTATTAGACAACCACAGTATGTCAAACATTGTGAGTGTGCATAACTACGAGTGTGGGTGAGGGTAATTCATTTGAGGGATACATTACACACCCAAGGCGTCTCCAACCCAACACAATTTAAGCCTCGCATGTCATCAGGTTTACATCAGCACTCGCCCGCTAGAAATCCAGCGTGAATCCACGACTAACGACGCCGTGTGACCCCAGACACACACGTGGAGCCGGGCGGCTGTACTTCATATGCATGCACAATCGCTGCTTGACTTTTGACTTGCATTGAAACTCAATGCGTATATAAAGCACATAGAAGTTGAATGTGGAAGCAGGAGTCGACACACATGATTCCTCTCAAACCTTGAGCCACATGGAAGCTGCCATAAGCTGAACCGTCGGGGAGTAAAGAGCCAGTGGGCGGGGCCTCAGTGCGAGCGTGCGCCCGCTATGTGGGTTTTCTTGGATGTGATGAGAGTTTGGGATAAAGGGGGGTGGGGGGTTAGCTGCAGATGCACAGGACCAGTGCGTACTGCAGAACGGGGATTAGGGTGGAAAATGCACACCACATGCTGCGCTTTGGCCTTTATCTTTCTTCATGTTAGCCCCGACAACACCGCACTCACCAGCCACGCCCCCTCGCATCAGCGCAGGCTGCGCTGCAGTGTAACTCTAACCAGCCCGTGTCTAGTGCAGCACCGGGATCTGTCCCCAATTATCCCCCTCCCCACGCAGGCCCCGCTGATCCCTGGAGAGCCAGCTCCAGGCCAGACGGCTGATGCCCGTTGCCAGTGCTGTGGGACTCTGTCAGTCAGTTGGAGGGTTGTACCATCGACCACCACCTGGTTTGTACACAGCACATGACCCTAGACTCAACAATGTGTAGATATTTGATTAAATCAAAAAATCTACAACTCAAGGAAACTAATGTAGAAAATAAATCCATCAGCAATAAGTGCTAGTCATGGTTTTATTCATGTTAGTATTGGAGCGTCTACAGTACATAAACTACCACAATAGCCCATCAGAGATATCTCTGCGTGTCTAAAAGTGTTTGGATGGCATCTCAATAAGGCATGTGTGAGTGTTGAATGGCAGATTCCTTTTGAAACCGTGGATGTCAGCATTTTAAACAATAAAACACACAAAAAGAATAAGAAAGTGTGGAAAATTTGGAATTTTGTTGGCAATAGCTCAGCTGGAACATGGTCATTTGAGTTGACACAACCACACAGTATAACACGCGACCACACAACCCAATAAAACCTTGTTTGTATCGCTCATCATCAATGATCTTTCTATGTACGCAACCAAGAAGAAATTTGACTTTTTCCATTTAATTGACGTCAAGGAACCACCAATCCAATTCTGACGACCACATCGATGGCAGATGTGGTTTTCATCATTCGCAAAACTGCTGCCTCCATGTGTAAAATGAGACAATAAAAGAATACCTTTGCCATTCCTCGACTGTTTGGGAACGCAAACGCTGACGCAGGTATGAGCGACTGACGCTCTGCGAGGGCCTACGGGGCAGGTGGTTCCGACAGCCCTCTGTACATGTTAGCAATCCTGTCCCGACGCAGCCCTCTCCCAGAACGCCACGCGTTGTGAGGGGTTAACAATGGGGGCCGCGTGGGGCTATAATAATGCCACTTGCTCTCCAGAGCCTTGTGAGAAGAAGGCTGGTTTGGGATCCCTCGAGGGCCCCGGGCCCAGGCCCCCACCAGCCCTCCCAGGCCTCTCGCAAATTCCCAGATCTCCTCTGCATACTTCTCATATTAAAAGAAAACAAGTTACACAAATGAGACAGATGGTTCTTGTTTGTGATGACAGTTGCAATCCTCCCCCACCCCTCCCTACCATCCCTACCCCATCTTCTTCTGCTTTTTATTCTGAAACCCCTCCCTTCTCCTCCCCCTTCCCTCCCCTATGCCTCTCCTCGCTCATCCCTCCCCCCCTCTCCTCGTCATCCCTCCCCCCCTCTCCTCGTCATCCCTCCCCCCTGTCCTTCATAGGGTCCGGTCTGGGCCGGTTGGGGGAGACGACCTCATTCCCTCTGGAGTCCGGCTAGAGGATTCTGCCTTCACCTGATGCAGCTTCCTGTTGACACCTAGTGCTAGACCCTAGACCCTAGACCTAGACCCTAGACCCTAGACCCTAGACCTAGACCCTAGTGCTAGACCCTAGACCCTAGACCCTAGACCTAGACCCTAGACCCTAGACCTAGACCCTAGACCTAGACCCTAGACCCTAGACCCTAGACCCTAGACCTAGACCCTAGACCTAGACCCTAGACCCTAGACCTAGACCCTAGACCCTAGACCCTAGACCCTAGACCCTAGACCTAGACCCTAGACCTAGACCCTAGACCCTAGACCCTAGACCCTAGACCCTAGACCTAGACCCTAGACCCTAGACCCTAGACCCTAGACCCTAGACCTAGACCCTAGACCCTAGACCCTAGACCCTAGACCTAGACCCTAGACCCTAGACCCTAGACCTAGACCCTAGACCCTAGACCCTAGACCCTAGTGCTAGACCTAGACCCTAGACCCTAGACCCTAGACCTAGACCCTAGACCCTAGACCCTAGACCTAGACCCTAGACCCTAGACCCTAGACCCTAGACCTAGACCCTAGACCTAGACCCTAGACCCTAGATCCTAGACCCTAGACCTAGACCTAGACCCTAGATCCTAGACCCTAGACCCTAGACCTAGACCCTAGACCCTAGACCCTCCTCACGTTGTTATGAAGATCTATATCAAAGGACCGTACTGGGGAGGACTTGACCTTCTTCCCATTAGTGGACTGGTCTTATTGTTTGATACAAGCGTTAATAATCCAGGTTGATGGTTACAGAACCTGCTGCTGTACCATGTGAGCCGTCTTTCTCCAGACGCCAAGATGACGAATCATAACTTGTTGTCATGTTTTGATGGATTTGTAAAGAATGTATTTGTCAGGACGTGCA